>NC_057759.1:2539678-2571940 GCF_004010195.1 Chiloscyllium plagiosum
CCTCCACTGTTTCCCTTGTCCCCCCACTCTACACCTCTCCCCTGTTCCCTAGACCCCCTCCCTCTGTCCCCTCCCCTGTTTCCCCAAACTCTTACTCTATCCCCTCCACTGTTTTTACTCCTCACTCTGTCCTCCCCTCATTTCCTCTCAGGTTCTCTCCATTCTAGAGACTTCAAAATTGAGGGCATAAGATGGGTGGTGCATAGATGGAACGAATAGCCAGAGGAAGTCATGCAGGCGGGTATGGCTACAACATTTAAGAGACATTTGGACAGGTACATGCATAGGAAAGGTTTAGGGGGATATGGGTGAACTGCAGACAAATGGAGCTGGTTCAGTTGAGGAAGTCTGGTCAACATGGATGAGTTGGGCTGACGTGTCTATTTCAGTGATGTATGACTCTATGACTCGATAATCAGGGAATTCATGCTGTCTTTGCCAGCAATGCCCTACATCCTTTGCCTGAATGAGGAGCCACGGTGTTGAGAAAACCGATGACTCATTCACAGTCTTTGTTTGCTCCAATCTTTAACAATCCATCGGCTCGTCCTGCTGTTCCTTTCAAATATACATGGCACCTGTTGACCAAAACCTTCAGCATTCACACTGTCGTTGTCCCTGATGATGTTTATCGGTTTGTAATTAGACCTACACTTTTCCTTTCTTGGTAGGCAACAGTTTACAGATCAGTACGAGGCGGTTTTAAAATATTAAAATCTACAACAAAGCCTGCATTTTCATAAGCCAATCCCTTAAATGTTGCCGTGGTATTTTAACTACCTCCGGACTGAGTGGCCAACTTTTCTTTTATTCAGTGGAGGAGGGCATGACCGAATAGGCCAGCATTTATTGTCCATTCCTAATGTCTCAGAGGGTACTTAAGATTCAACCACATTGCTGTGGGTCTGGGGACACATGTAGACCTGATCAGGTAAGGATGGCAGGTTCCTTCCCTCAAGGACATTGGTGAACCAGATGGGTTTAATGGACAATCGAGTCACGTTCAGTATCAGCGGTGTAATTCCAGAATGTTGTTGAATTTGAATTCCCCCATCTACCGTGATGGGATTCACACCGGGTCCCCAGAATATTACCGAGGTCTTTGGGTTAACAGTCCACTGATAAAACCAACAGGTAACCTATGCTCTTTTCTAAGTTGAAGTCTGCTGCTTTGGAAGTGTTTGACATCCCAACCCATTTTTTTGTGGCGTTTCCAAAGCATCGATCGTGAGAGAAATCTCATACATTCCCACAATGGGGTTCGAAATCTCAGAAAGATAGGAAAGGCTTCCAGCAGATTGTCGGTCTACGCTTTTCCTTAGAGACTCCCTGTCAGTCGTGTCTCCTCCATCCGGGTCGTCAATGGCTTGTGGCTTAGTGTCCATTCCGTCTGTGCGGTCAGAAGTTGCTAGTTGAAGCCTCACGCCGAGGGACACTT
This sequence comes from Chiloscyllium plagiosum, assembly GCF_004010195.1. Taxonomy (NCBI): domain Eukaryota; kingdom Metazoa; phylum Chordata; class Chondrichthyes; order Orectolobiformes; family Hemiscylliidae; genus Chiloscyllium; species Chiloscyllium plagiosum. The sequence goes on from NC_057759.1 coordinate 2,541,117, forward strand.
TCACTCTGAAAAGTAACCATTGAAATTGCCTGGTTTCTGTTAAAGTAACTCCTGCCCGTCAGATCTGTCAGACACGTCCTGTTCAAAGTTAGTCAGAATCAGAGAGGTTCCTTATCGTCCATTCATTGAAAGGGGCAAGGGATGTATTCCTTCCCTTATACTTGGACCTACGCTCAATTTTCAGATAAGTACATGAGAGCGAAGGAGAGGCAGTATTAAAGTTCTAAAAAGCACTAGCAGCCTAAAGAGTTTGGTAAATTCAAAACCAAGCACGTGCGAGGTCCAGAAAAGATTGACAATCGCAGTCACGTGAAAAAAGCTTCCCCAGAAGAAAATGAGTGGCATCAAATGCCGTGTGAAACAAGTTTTCTTTCATAACGTTCACAAGTTTGTTAACTATACACAAGAGTTATATTGTACCTCTTCACCGCACAGTTGATAGTGTTGAACGAAGCCCACCCCTCCTCCCCGTCTGTCTTATTGCATTTTACTTGCGTGGATTATTCTCGCAAAAGTTTTCATCTTCTCCATCTTATTTCTGCGATGGCTCACTGAGGTTCAGTGTGCCGTATGTGACAAAATAATCATCTGGGTCAGTCTTGGCATCCTGCAATTGAAAGATATCGGAATGAAACTGGAAACGAGTGGGAGCAGGAAGCTGAAGAGAAGGGAAAGATCTGTTGCGAAGCAGTTAGCATCGCGTATCTGGGGAAAATGGGAATGACCAGCAGACGTTCAGGTATTGAGAGTTCGAAATCTGGTGACACAGTGTTAATGTCCCTACCTCGCAGCCAGTAGGCCAGGGTTCAAGTCCCACACGCTCCTGCGGTGTGCGATAAACACTATAAAAAGCAGGAAGATGATGTTGAGTGGGACAGGACTTTGTTGAGGTCACAGCTGGAGCACTGCATGCAATTACACACTCCACACTATAGGAAGGATATGATTGCATTGGAGGGGTGCAGAGGAGATTCATGAAGATACTCCCTGGGATGGAGCATTTCAGCGATGAAGAGAAGCTAGATAAGCTCGGCTTGTTTACTTTGGAGCAGAGAAGTCGAATGTGGTTTTGATTTTTTTGCCATCCACTTATGGGATGGCAGCATCCCTGGCTGGGCCAGAATTTTGTTGCCCACTTTCTAGTTGCTCCCTTGAAAATACGATGGTGAGCTGCATTCCTGAGCCACTGTAGTTCCCGTGTTGTAGGTGGACTCACAACTCACTTAGGGAGGGAATTCCAGCATTTCGACCCCGTGACACTGAAGGAATGGCTGATGTTTTTCCAAAGGATTGCGATTGGCTCAAAGCGGATCTCACAAGGGTAGTATTCCCATCTGCAGCTCTTGTGCGTCCACATTGAAGTAGTGTTACTGCTGCGACCCTTTGGGTACAAATGATAATGGACAATTGTACGTGGAATGATACAGAGTGAATGGGCTATCGCATTGAGAAAGGGTGGCTGATGATTTCCCACTGTGCTTAAAGGCAGACACAGAGTTGGGTGGAAGGGGAGTTGTGAAGGAAGATTCAGAGATTTTTCAGTATGATTTAGACAAGTTGAGCAATTGAGCCAAAGCATGGCAGATGCAGTTTAATGTACATCAGCATGAGGTTATTCAGTTGAGAGCAAAAACGATAAGGTGGATTATTATCTGAAGGACAATGACTGGGAAAGGGGAGAAGTGCAGTCAGTTGCTGAAAGTGAACACTACAGGAGCAGCAGGCGGTCAACAAGTTAAATGGGATGTTGGCCTTCATAGTGAGAGGATTCTCACTATGATGTGGGATGATTTGCTGCAATTGGACGGGGTGGTATGTTACCCTAAATTGTTGTCTGTGCAGTGTGGGTTCACCTTATTTGAGGAAGAACATCCTGGCTATGGATGGTGTTTCCTAGATTGAGTCCTGAGATGGCAGGACCAACGGATGGAGTTTAGAAGAATGAGGGGAAATCAAATAGAAATCTGTAAAACGCTAAGAGGACTAAAGAGGGTAAACACAAGAAGGATGTCCCCGATGAACAAAAGGGAATACAGAACCAGGGAGTAACACTCTAAAGGAGACAGGGTAGGACTGAGACGTGGAGAAATGTCTTCACCTGGAGAGTGAGGAACCTGTGGAATTCCTGCTGCAGAAAGTGGTCGGCGTCAGGAGGCTGAATGTTTTTTCAAGAAGGACTGCTTAGGGGTAAAGGGAGAGCGTGGGGGAAGAGGGGCAGGGGAGTGAGTTGGATGATCCTATTGAATAGGGAGAGTAGGCTGGAAGGGCTGAGAGGATTACTCCTGCTCCGACTTTCTAACGTGTATACTTCGATTGGTCTGATAAGAATCAACAGTTCCCCTTTTACACTGTGGATGCAAGGTATAAATCTACCTGCACTTTCTGCGGCAATAGCCATAGCCTATTTCGACTGAAAATGTAACATTCCTTCTTCCTATCAGAGGAGAAACCAACATTTGCCTAAAAACTATAACAGAATGAGCTGCGAAGGAACACTTTGCAGACATTAAGAATTTGAGCGGACTCACTGAGGGCTTATCAACATCAAAGATGTCGCTGAATCTTTCAGCAGCGTAGCTGTGTTTTTGTCAACTTTTAAAAGATGTCAGTGCAACTCTTTCTGAATTGACCCTCTCAAACAATCCAGACACTTCAGAATATCGCATTTAGAAAACTCACTCTGATTAAATCCTTCCAGCTGTATTTTTTTAGGATGCGAGTCAATGTAACACCTTAGGCAGACCTTCTTAATCGCATCAGCCTTTACATCACTTGCCCGGCTGTTGTACATGAATTAACAGGAGTGAACCATGCAGATGACATACATTGGTGTCTTGGCCGCTGTATGCTGTTAGTTCCAAATAGTTCAGTTGGTTGAAGGCTAGCTTTTGTCATGCATTGCATGCAAAACCTTGGGAATAGTGTGTGGATAATTTCCAAACCAGCTGAGTCCCTGAAGGACTCTCCTTCTGAGCCTCTCCCTTTCATGGGGCATGATGGCTCCCAAGTTAAACCACCACCCTTCTCTCTCTTTTTCTCTCTCTCTCCCTCTCTCTCTCTCTCTCTCTCTAATGAGGGAGCAGGATGATGGTCTGGCAGAACATTAAAATTTCCTGTGCATTCATCAAGACAAAGACTAGGATGCGTTCTGAGAGACAGATTTCATTGTTCACCAGGTCAAGTTGAGTTCAAATGTCCCTTATGGGCTTTGACAAGTGTACATGTGATAATTTTCAGTTCATCTTTTTGAGCAAAAAATACCATGCAGTGGTTTTATTTTCTCTGTCATCTTCACTCAGTAGATGATAGAATTTGGCAAATTGTCTTGCCTTGAATATTGAGTAACGAAAATAACACTTGCTTTCTTTCTCTCCACAGATGCTACCAGACCTGCAGAATTTCTCTAGAATTGTCCGAATTTGTTTCAGTTCTCTAGCAACTGCAATTCTTAGTTTTATATGAAAAATATTTATATCTGCCTCAGTTAGGCGTAAAATGCACTTTCCATTTCCTTTTTCACACACATAATGTTCAAAAATGTAATTGTGAAGCAACCACCATCGTAACCCACTCAACAACACACACGACTATATCCCTCTCTATTTGATCTGCGTGTTTTTTCCTTGTCACTGATAACATATAAAACATACCTGAAACGTTTGCCTTTACTCTATCTGTAGGAGATTAAAGGTACAGAGAAGTTCAGATCGGGGCTTGTTTCTGATTAGCTGGTTTACTCTCTATTCCTTGTAAATGGTGGAGAGTTATTTTGGCAAACCCTTTGTACCTTACACTCCAGTCACTAGAAACACTGCAGTATTTATGTGTCCGGAACTGGTCACACACAGAGACATTTCCACAGCAATCGGGAACACGCTATTGTTGGAGTTGCAATGATTTTCACCCTCTCTCTCTCGCACAATCATAATATTGAGAAGATGAGATTTTGACCAGTCTCCATTGTCTTCTTGATGGTGACTACTAAATAAACTAAAACCGGATAAAATGCACACAAGAAGCACCCATCGATCAGAAAGCTTCATTATAATGGGCTAAATTTACATGGATTAGATAGATTGATATACGGTGTCAATATCTATACCAGAGAGAGATAGGAGCTTGATTAGTGAGGGGGATCAAGGTTTATGGGGAGAAGAGAGGAGAATGAGGTTGAGAAACATTCTGCCGTGCTTGAGTGGCAGAGCTGACTGGATGAACTGAATGGCCGAATTCTGCTCCTCTATCTTATGGCCCTATCCAGACAAACATATAAACATGCATAACGATAGATAACATTAGTGATAACTACGTTAGTTCCGACCACTCGAAGGCTATGGTAGAGGAAATGTGCTGCTCTCCATTATCCTTAGCTCGAAGCACTTGTGTGTCTCAGGAACCGGATCTTTGCAGTATTCGCTCATTGTAACCAATGTCTGTTGGATTTCCCAACACCAGAGTACTGCAACGTCAGTTTCTAATGTTACTTAAGGTAATTCAACTCCAAATTCTTCTGCACCATCTATAAGGCACAAGTCAAGAATGTGATGGAATGCTCCTCACTTGCCTGAATGAATGGAGACTCAAATAACACTCAAGACACCATCCAGGACAAATCAGCCCACTTCGTTGGAACTCCCTCCACCAATGACGTTCAGTAGCAGCAGTGTGTACTACCTTCGAGATGAACTGCAGAAATTTAGCAAAGATCCTCAGACATCACCTGAGATCCCCACAAATACTTCCATCTAAAAAGACAAGGCAGGTAACAGATATATATGCAAACACCATCAACTCCAAGTCACTCACCATGGAAATATATCGTCATTCATTCATAGTCGCTTGGTCATAATCATGACTTTCCCTTCCTAATGGCATTGTGGGTCACCCCACAGCAGGTGGACTACAGCGGTTCAAGAAAGTATCTCATCATCACCTTCTTCAATGAATCTAGGGACAAGCATTAAATGCTGGGCCCAGCCAGTGCCGCCCACAAAGTGAATTTTAAATATAAATACATAACTTGAGATAAAATAAACTTTGGTGAGGCAAGTAAGCCATTCTGATGAAGATCCAAGCACAGGATATTAACAGCCGGAGCACTCTGGAAAAGGTAGAGGTCTACAACACAGAAAAAGGCAAATCGACCCATCGAATGTGTGCCAGTCAAAACCAGGCATCTCACTATTCTCCAGTTACATTTCCTGAGGACTTCGCCCATAGCAAGTGCCAATCTAAATCCTTCGTCATTGTGATGATGGGCAGTAAGTTCCAGATACCCCACCACACTCTGGGAAAATAATATTTTTCTTCACATCTCCTTTACGTTCAATCTATGCCCCTCCCCCAGTCATTGGTTCCGCGTTTCAAGGGAAAAAAATGTTTCTTCCTGTTTACCATATCTATGCTTCCTCATTGTTTTATAGATCTCAACAAGAAGGAGTTCATGTCTTGGGTTAAAGGGTTTGAACGGTACAAGGGAGAAAGCGGGGAACTGGGGACTAAATTGGATGGTCAGCCATGATCCAATCAAGTGGTCGAGGCAGGCTAGAAAGGCCCAATTACCTACTCCTGCATTCCAGCTTCTGTATTCCCCCTCAGCCTCTGCAGTTCGAAGGAAAACAGTCGCACTCCAGCCCATCTGATGGCTCAGATGTTTATCCAGAATTTCTATGCTAGAACAGATTGAGGGTAGGAAGAAGAATGTGCTAAAATTTAGAAAAAACGTGGGATACATAAATCCCCTAGTTGGGAAGGCATATATCCTGTGTTACTACAAGTAGCGAGGGAAGACATTGCTGCTCCATTGGCGATGGAATAGCACCAGATGATTGGAGGGTGGCAAATGCTGGAACGGGAATGGAGATAATTCTGGAAATTACAGATCAGTCAGCCTTACGTCAGTGGTGGGCAATGTATTGGAGAGAATTCTGAGACTCAGGATTTATGATTACGTGGAAATCCATAGTTTGATTAGAAATAGTCAGCTTGGCTTTGTGAGGGGTGGGCCATACCGCACAAACCTTATTGAATTAATTGAGGATATGAAGAAACATATTGATGAAGGTAGAGCAATGGCTGTGGTGGGCAAGGACATTAGCAAGGTGTTTGATAAGATTCCCCATTGTAGGCTTGGTCAGAAAATAATGAGGTATGGAATACAGGGAAAACTGCGATTTTTGAGAAGGTTGTAGCTCAGGCTGTTGTTCAGGTTGTAACTTTGCTCATTTAGCTGGTAGGTTTACTCTCAGATGTTCTGACACTATACTAGGAAACATCATAAGTGAGCCTCTGGTGACGTGCCGGTGTTCTGTCCCGCTTTCTATTTATGTGTCTTTGTCTGCTAAGGTAGGTGATACCATTTCCATTTTTTTTAGAAATGTTGGTACATGAGGTCCAATTCGATGTGCTTATTGATGGAGTTCAGTTTGAATATCAGGCCTCTAGGAATTCTAATGCGTGTCTTTGTTTAGCATATGCTCGGATGGATGGGTTCTCCCGTTGAATTGGTGTCCTTCTTCGCCAAGCCAAAGTAATACTGTGGCAGCTACAGCAGGTCAGAAACTGGGAATCATGCAGGGAACAATTCATCTCCTGATTCCCCAAAGCATGTCCACCACCGACAACGCACAAACAAGAGCGTGATAGAATATTCCTCTGGTTGTGTGCAAATTCAACAACACTAGAGAAGCTCAACATCATCCAGGGACAAAGCAAACTCCGCTCTAATTGGCATCAACTCCAGAAAAATTAACTCCCATCACCACTGACGTTCTATCGCAGCAGTGTGTACCACCCACACGATTCACTGCAGAAATTCACCAAAAACCTGAGACAGCGCCTTTCAAACCGATGGCTGCTTCAATCTAGAAGCAAAAGGGCAGCAGATACAGGGAGCACCATTCGCTGTAATTTTTCCTCCGAAACGCTCGCTATCATGACGTGGAAATAAATTGACTATTCCTTCGCTGTTGCTGGGTCAATATCCTGGAATTCCCTTCCGAAGGGCATCATGAGTCTACCTACATCAAATGGACTGTATCGGTTTGAAAGAGCAGCTCACTTCCACCTTCTCAAAGGGGCAATTAGGGACAGGGGAGTGGGCAATAAACGTTGGGCTCTGAGTAAAAAAATAACTCTCAGTGACATCAGCATGCCTGTCATCCTTCACCAACCACTGCACCCTTTTTTTTGTTGTAAGTACAATGTAAGTTCAGTTTGTTCTTAAAAAGGGGAAGTGCGAAACATCCTCAGTAATGCTTAAATTGGTGGTTCATGAAATCCCACTGAACAGAGACAGAAGGTAGCCATTTGGAGAAGTCAATCAGCAAACACGTGGTCTGGAGCTCCACGTGACTCCAAACACATAAGGAAGTGAATTATTTCGGAATGCTCTGTGAAGGGGTTCAGCAAGACACTCACTTCGCAGAAATTCGTGTTTTTTTGACGAAATTCTCCCCAAATAATGATTTTGTCAACAAAACTGCAAAAACACTGCTACTCCCAGACATTCATCCAAACTTGAACAATCAGCTTACTTTTCGGTCGAAACTGGATGAAAGGAAGGACTGCAGATGCTAGAGATCAGAGTCTAAGTTGGAGTAGGGCTGGAAAAGCACAACAGGTCAGGCAGCATCCGAGGAGCAGGCAAGTCGAAACGCCTGGCATTCTCTCCACAATCAACATTAATTTGACAATCGATGATATTTTGGTCAGAAGACCAGAGGAGATTGGGACAGAAAATGGTTATGCGTGGCTTTTGGAAATTACAGGGAGGAAATCAGTGTGGGTAATGTAGCGCTATATGTGATGGGAAATGTACGACAGCAATAACAGTGATATTGGATCACATGGTGTGGAATCCATCATGGGCAGAACAAAGATTACATTCGGAGTTTAGAAGAATGACGGGTTTTGGAATCTCATAGAAACCTATAAAATTCTTAGAGGACTAGACAAGGTAAACACAGGAAGAATACTCTTGATGATAGGGTGGGAGGTGGTAGGGGAATCGAGAACCAGGAGATCACAGCCTAAAGGAGACGAGCTCTACTGAGATGGAGAGAAATGTCTTCATCTAGAGAGTGGGGAACCTGTGGAATTCTCTGTCACAGGAAGTGGTTGGGACCAGAACATTGAATGCTGTTTAGGAACGAGCTAGATAAAGTTCTTAGGGGTTAGAGAGTGGGAGGGCAGGAACTGAGCTGGATGATCAGTCACGATCCCAGTGAATGATCAGAGCAGCTGAATAGTGCCGAATGACCTACTCCTACTCGTATTTTCTATATTCCATGTTAATAGAGTGTCGAGTTGGATGAGCTACCATCGTCATATTGAATGGCATTGCAGACTCGAAGCACTGAGTGCTCACATATTCCGGGTTCCTACGTTTCGATGTAACATGAAGGTTTAAGACACGGAATGAACTTGTTGACTTTATTTACCAAGTTCCATGTTCCCTATTTATGGCATTTAATTCAGGAAAATGTGAGCCGTTACATTTTGGTCAGGCAGACCAGGATAGGAATGACATAGTTAATGCTCGGATCCTGAGGAGTGTTATCGAATATAAAGAACAAGGAATGCAGCAGCAAATCTGGAAAAGTGGTATTGCAGATGCACAGGGCGATGAGGAGCATATTTGGCATGCTTGCCTTCATTAGTCAGAGCACTGAGTACAGGAGTTGATTTGCCCTGCTCGAGGAAGGATTTTATTAAACTGGAAAGGGTTCAAAAAATTGACAAGGTTGTTAGCGAGACTAGATCTTTTGATTGACAACAAGAGGCTAGATAAGCTGGGACTCTTATCCCTGGATTGTAGGAGGCTGAGGTGTGATCACATGGGGATTTATAAAATCATGAAGGGTATAGAGAAGGTGAATAACCAAAGCATTTTCCTTGGGTAAGGGAGTCTAAAACTAGACGGTACACAGTTTTATGGAGAAAGCGGGAAGGGACCCGAAAGGCAACGTTTTCACACAGATGTTGCTGTGTATATGAAATGAGCTGCACAGCAAGTGGTAGACGCGGATATAGTTGCAACATTTAAAAGACCTTTTGAGAGGTGCATGAGTAGGAAAAGTTTAAAAGGATATAGTCCAAATGGAGGCAAATTGGACTAGTTTATTTTGGAAACCTGGTTGGCATGGATGAGTTGGGCCTGTTTCCATGTTGGATAGCTCTGTGACTCTAACGTCCAAGGTTGTGTTGCTTTAATCTAGTGTGGTATTCAAGGTCAAAGCACCAACTTTGTACGTGAGCTGATTGTTCAATTACTCTTTGGATGATTTCTACTCCTTCACTGTGTAGAGGTACTGTTGACTCATTCCTCACCGAACAATGGTAAAACCCTTCATCCCTTCTGGTCATGGCTCAAATGTTGTAAACAAGTTCAGTGCTGTTGGAAACTTCCAATACAATTCCTCGCTTGAGCCCTTGTAGAATTGTAATAAATCGGCAAACAGCCTTAGGATTAAGGATCCTGTGTTTACTTCGATTAACTCACTTCTGAGTTGAATTATTAGAAATGGTTTTGACACTGGAATTGCTGAAAATATGAACAAATGTGAGGTCCCTCTGTTAGGCGTAGTCAATTGCAAACTCAACTATGAATTTCATCAAAGTCACATACATTTTCATGTCCTTCTTTTCATTATTCATGCAGAGGATGTGGGCATCACTGGGTAGTCAGTCACTTATCTCCGGTCCCTAATGACACAGACGGCAGTTAAGGATTGTAATGCTGGAGTCACATTGATTCCCTTTTGAACTGAAAATCAGATTCAACCCAACACGAGGTAGGACTCTGACTTCGTAGGGCATAGAACAGTACAGCACAGGAACAAGTCGTTCAGCCGACCATATCTGTGTACGACCATGCTGTTATTCTATTCTGATCCAATCTGACTGCACATGGTCCATGACTCTCTATTTCTGCCTGTTCATTGTCTGTCTAAATATTTCTTAAACTCTACTATAGTACATGCTTCTACTTCTTCGTTCCAGGTACCTACCATCAGTGGGCGGCACGGTGGCACAGTGGTTAGCAGCGCTTTTTGCGCTTCGGCGGGTCGGTGTGGACTTGTTGGGCCGAAGGGCCTGTTTCCACACTGTAAAGTAATCTAAAAAAAAAACCTTGTCTCACATATCTCCTTTAAAGTCGCTCCCTTTCACCTGAAAGCTGTGTTCCCCTACTATTTGACACTTCCAAACTAGGCGAACGTTTCTGACTCTCCACCCTCTCCAGGCCTCTCATAATTGTATATACTTCGATCAGGTCACACCTCAGCCTCTGATGCTGTTAGTGAAAACAATTCAATTTTGTCCAACCTCACCTCATACCTAATACACGCCAATACAGGCAAGATTCTGGCAAATCTCGTTTGCACTATCTCTGAAGCCTCCACACGCTTCCTATAATGTGGGGACGAGAACAGCACTCAAACTTCTTTACTGCCTAACGCTCCTGCAAAAGGGAGAGGCTCTCATAATGAGATACTGGAAAAACGTAGATTGTTTTGCTTTGGGCGGCGGAGGCTGTAGGGAAACTTGATAGAGGTATGTAAGGTTATGCTTTGCATAGATCGGATCACGCATGTAAAAGGGCCATGAGGGGAAATATTTTCACACAGACAGTAGTGAAAGTATAGAACGCGCTGCCCGACGGCGTGGTGGAAACTGGTACAATTACAGCATTTAAAAGTTATTTGGACACTTATATGGATAGGAACAGTTTAAAAGAGTATGTGCCATGCACAGGCAAGTGTGACTAGTTTAGGAAACCTGGTCAGAATGGACGAGTTGGGCTGAAGGGCCTGCTTGCATGTTGGAATCAATGTTTATGACTCTCACGGCTGCACCCTCTTCTCTGTACATCACTGCCACTTGGGGGTTTGTCCTGCTGCGAGGACAGCGACACCAACGGCACGGGTTCAAATTCTGCACTGGCTAGTATGACCATGAAGGGCTCTCCAATACATCTCTCGCCTCTCCTGATGTGTGATGATCCTCACATTAAATGACCACTAAGTGTCCTCACTCGCTGACGAGAGAGAGGGGCTGTGGTGACTTTGCTATCTTTCCCATTACTCATAAACCGTTAAAGGAAGTGATATTGACAAAGAAGACAGAGAGAGGATGTTTTTTTCCTGTGGCAGTCTAGAACGATCAGTTATCGTTTCAGGATAAGGGAGTGAGGCAGATTGAGTACTGAAATGAGAAGGAATGGCTTCTCTCAAAGGGGGCGATAGTGATGATGAGACAGTGAATAAGCTTGGGTTGTTTATTCTTCGGCAGGGAAGTTGTTGGGGTGCGAGGTGGGGCGGGAAGTGACCTGATAGAGATGTGTAAGATTATGAAGGACATTCAAGGACATTTTCTCAGGGTAGAGGAGTCCAAATCTGGAGTGCATTATTTTAAAGTGAACGGCAGGCAGGAATTTGAGGATAGTGATGGGGGTCTTGAATGCACTGCTGGGAGGAGTGAAGCCTCACAATGTGGACGTGGACAAGCACTTGGAATATAATAACATTCAAAGCTGCGGTCTTAGTGCAGGAAAGTGGGGCTCGTTTACAATTAATATTTCTTTGGCAATACAGACATAATGGGCTGAAGGAATTCTTCAGAACTGCATAATTCAGAATGTCTCCAGTATTTAGATCAACAATTCAGAGAAATATAAATATTGTCTCCCGTTAGATTGTAACATTCGGTACGTACCTTGAACCTGAACATCAACAGGCCTTGAGGTGTGTGGGTAATTTTTACATCTTCACAATCCACTGTCATTGGTAATGTTTGCATTAATGCTGTATGAAGATTCGCGGTTTTTAGACGTCATTGAATGGATCATCTTGCCGTTTTTGTGAAAGGTAAATTCTCTCTCCCACCTTCTATTGTCTGTGTACGACATTTTAGTTCCATGATCTCTCCTTCGAACAGTGAAACTGGGACAACATGGAAAGCCATATATGCATCTAAGATTGAAAGCAAAAGTTGCATTATTATGAGAAGGTGTACAAATATAACAGAAATTGACAATTCATAAAAAAAACTTTGTAAGAGTAAAAGACAAGGACAATGATTATTACAATAGCAGCAGGAGGTAGATAAGAGTGCATATCAGCAAGATAAATAGGAATGGGACTGACAATTCATACTGATATCATATGACACTCAGACCTCAGAGTAAAGGATTCTGTTGGCAATAGTGATTGTGAATTTTAGTTGATGCAATCAGTTAGTTGGATAAGAATGTGAAGTGATGTGTTGACAGACAAGAAAAGAGCACCACTTTCTGGGTAAAAGCACCTCTCCTCATCTTATTCCTACCCCATCTCCTTGAGACTGTGACACCCCCCGTCCCCCGGGTCTGGACATCTATCCCACTCACAGGGTTATTGGGAACATCCTTCTTGTTTTTACCCTGTCTAGTCATAGAGTCAAACAGCATGGAAAGAAAGTCTTTGATCCAATCAGTCCATGCACCCAAATGGCTGGCACGGTGGATCAGTGGTTAGCACTGCTGCTTCACGACACCAGGGTCCCAGCTTCGATTCCAATCTCGGGGACTCTCTGTGTGGAGTTTGCATATTCTCCCCGAGTCTGCGTGGGATTGCTCCCGTTTCCTCCCACAGTCCAAAGATGTACAAATCAGGTGAATTGGCCATGCTGGCTTGCCCATAATGCTTTAGTCAAAGTAGAAACGGGTCTTGTGGGTTACTCTTCGGAGGGTCGGTGTGGAGTGGTTGGGCCGAAGGGCCTGTTCCCATACTGTAGGGGACCTGATCTAGTTTTCCATACACTGCTCCAACCTATTACGTTTAACGCATATTTTCCAAACCTTTCCTATTCATACGTTTAGGAGAAGGAGAGGAGTGCAGCTGCTGGAAAGTCAGAATCAAAAAGTGTGGCACAGGAAAAACATAGCAGATCAGGCAGCATCCGAGGAACAGGAGAGTCATTGAATCAGGTATAGGCCCTTGGTCAGGAATGTGGGGGTGGGTTTTCTTTAGAGGGCGGAAGGGAAGGGTGCAGTGGATTGGATGGCGAGGAAGTCGGATTGGTATGACAGGTCAAGAGGGCATTTCCGAGTTGTAAAGTTGAATTTGGGATGAGGTGGCGGGATGAGAGATCTGGAAACTAGTGAAGTTGATGTTGATGCCGTGTGTTTGGAGGGTTCCAAGGCAGAAAATGAGGCCTGCTTCGTTCAGTCGTCAGGTGGCTTGGATTTGGAGGTAGAGGAGGCCCAGCATGTATATGACCTTTGGCAAGTGTGATGGGTGTTGAAATGGACGGCCACAGGACAGTCGGGTGTTTGGTGCGTGTGACCCAGAGTTATTCCCTGAAATGATCCGCAAGTTGGCATCCTGTCTCACCAATGTAGAGGAGGCCACATCGAGAACAACGGAACAGTTGGGTGGATATGCAAGAAAATCTCTGCCAGATTTGAAATGATCTTTTAGAGCTTGAGGACGAAGCTGTGGGCGCAGGTTTTACATCTCGTGTGACAGCAACCGAAGGTGCTAGGTTTAGTTGGTGGGTAGGTGAGGGGCGTGAAACTAACAAGGGAGTCACAGAGTGAATAGTCTCTGTGGAACACATGTAGGGGTAGGAACCCAAATATATCTGGTGGCAAGGTCTAATTGTCGATGATGGAAATGGCGGAGGATAATGCTCTGTCTCCACAGATTAGTGGAATGGTAGGTAAGGATCTGGGGATTCCATGGTTTTTTTGCGGTGGAAGTGGTGGTTTTCAAGTGCAGAGGTATGGTAAGTGGAGGAGGTGTAATGCAAGGCATTGCTGATCACGTTGGAGGGGAAATTACGGTCCTTAAAATAGGCGAGAATCTGGGATGTCCTGGAGTGAACTTATCCAAATGTCTGCTAAACCTTGTTATTGCAATTGCATCCAACAATTCCTCTGGCAGTTTATTCACCAGGCCCACCACTCTGTATTAAGTAAATTGCGCAAAAGGCTTTTTAAAAAAGTGTTTCTCTGCTTACATTTAAAATATGCAGTTTAGTTTTGAAGTCCGACCCTAGGGAAAAGACCTTATCTATGCCCCTCCTGATTTGGTAATAATCAATAAGGTCATCCCTCAACCTCCTCTGCTACAGTACAGAATGTAACTGAATTTCTAATCCAATTTCATCTCCATTCCAAGTAACATATGGGTAAATCATTTCGGAACCCTCTCTAGTTTTACAATATCCTTCCTGTAAAAGGGGTGACCAGAATTGCACTCAGTATTCCACAAGAGGCCTCAGCAACATCCTGCACAACCTCAATATAACATCCCAACTCCTACAATCAAAGGTCTGAGCAATAAAGTCATGCATATTGAATGCCTTCTTAAACAAACTTTGACGCAAATTTAAAGAATTATATAACTGAACCCCCATGACTCTGTGTTCTACAGCACTACCCAAGGCCCAATCATTAACTGAATAAACCTTGTCCTTGTTTGTATTACCAAAATGCAATATCCCACATTTATGCAAATTGAACTCCATCTGCCACTCCTCTGCCCAGATCCAGATCTCTATGTAATCTCAGTTTACCCTTTCCACTTTTCGCTACACCACGAATTTCGGTGTCTTATGCAAACTTACTAATCATATCATTAATTTTCTCATCCAAATCATTTATATAAATGACAAACAACATTGCACTGAGCAATGATCCCATCGGAAAGCCACTGGTCATAGGCCTCCAATCTAAAAAAATACATACCGCCATTACTGTTTTCTGCTGTTAAAGCAATTTTGTATCCAACTGACAATCCTGAATCCTAAGTGATCTAAATGCACTAATGAGTCTACTATGCGGAACTTTGTCAACGATTCTACGAAAGCCCAACTAAATAACGTCTAACACTCTGCCCTCATCCATCTCTTTGGTTACTACATTAAAACTTCAATTAGGTTTGAGAGATCCGATATCTCTTGTAAGAAACCATGCTGACTCCTCTTAATCAATCCTTGCCTCTCCAAATGTGCATAAACCCTTCCTTTCAGAACCATTTCCAACAACTTACCCATCAGTGATGCAAGACAGACTGACCTATCGTTTCCATGCTTCTACTTACAGTCTTTCTTTAACAACGACACAACATTAGCCACCTTCCAGTCCACCGTGATAATAAATGATAGAATTATTGCTGTTAAAAGCCCCACAATTGCCTCCCTAACGTCCCATAACATCCTGACAATTTGATCAGGTCCTGCTAATTTATCAACATTTATGTTTTCTCAGACCTTCAACGCTTCCTCGTCTGTAATGTGAACTGTTCTTAAAACATCTTTACTTATTTCCTTGAGGTCTCAAGCCTCCACTGTTTTCTCAACAGTCAAAACTGACGCGAAATATTAATTTACTTTCTCCTGGTAGAACGGTAAAATTTTCTATCAGATTCCCTCCTCATTCTTCTGAAGTCCAGTGAATGTAATCCTAAGCAATCCAATTTGTCTTCATCCGTCAGTCATGCCATCCCAGGAATCAGTCTTGGAAACCTTCGCGCTCCTTCTCCATAGCAGAACATCCTTCCTCAGAATCTGAGAACCAAACTGCACACACAATATCTAGGGTGTGGATTCACACTTGACAATTGCAGCAAATATTTCTTTTATTCACTCAAGGCCTATGGGCATCCATGTTTGTCTCTAGTTGCTCCCCTGAGAGGGTGGTAGTGAGATGCCTTCATGGATGTGCTGGAGATAGATCCACAATGCCCTGAGGGAGGGAATTCCAGTATTTTGACAAAGCATTACTGAAGGTACTATTGATATATTTCGAAATCATGATGGTACTATTGATATATTTCGAATCAAGAGGGGAACCTTGGAGGGCGTGGTGTCCCATGTATCTGCTGTCCATGTTCTTCTGGATGGAAATGGTCGTGGATTTGGAATGAACTATCATAGGATCCTTGATGAATTTCTGCAGTGCATCTTGCTGATGGTACAAAATGCTGAGACGATGATGGAGGGAGTGGATGTTCGTGGATGTGGCACCAATCAAACGAGTGTTGCTTTGTCCCTGAACGGTAGTGAGCATCTCGAGTCTTGTTGGGGATGCACCAATCAAGGCAAGTGGGGAGTATTCCATTACATTCCCATCTTCTACCTTGTCAGGAGATGAGTTACTCACTGTAGGATTTCCAACCTCTGACTTGCTCTTGGAGTCACTGTGTTTATGCAATGAATCCAGTTGAGTTTCTGGCGAACAAGATGCTGACATTTGGGGATTCAGTGATGGCAGCAACATTGAATGCCAAGAGCATGGCGGGTTGATATTCTGTTGTGGGAGTTGCCATTGCCTGGCATTTGTATAACACCTGGCACAAGTATTATTTGCCACTTGGTAGTCCAGCCCTGGTATTGTTCAGATCATGCTGCATTTGAACATGGACTACTTCAGTCTCTGTGAAGTAGAGAAAAGTGCTGAACGTTGTGCAATCATCAGTGAACATCCGCACGTCTGACCTTATGATGGAGGGAAGATCATTGATGAAGCAACCCTGCTCCTGTCCTCGACTCTCCATCACTGGGAGGGCCCTGAGAAAACAACGTACACAGACGTAGCATCGAATTGTCAAAACATTCACTGGCACTAACTGAGTAAAGGAATTACCAATCTGGTACTGTGAGACTTAGAGTGTTCGAAACCCACTTTATAAAGCCAATTCTTAACTCACATCGATAAGATACTTCATCTGAATACGCTGCAATTTCGATGGTGAGTGCCCCATATATAGGTTCTTCGATTCACCCATTATTTCGATATCATTGGAAATGGTTTCCGCTCAGTTTCTGGGATTGGGTCTGGCAATTCATTATAATCCTTTCATAACTGACAACATGTTGTGGTTTTGCTTCCAAAGTTAGCGTTTCGTCAGAAACTACAAGAGAAATGTGTCAAAAGTTGGACACAAAATCGGATTAGATAACAACAAATTGCAGATGAGAAATCAATTGTGTTGGTTCTCAGTGATATCAGAGCTGTGCAGGACTTTGTTCAGGATATTTTCTTCAGAGAGGTTTGGTGGTTGGGGAGGGTGGTACTGACAGAGATGTGTGACATTCTGTGGGACATGGACAGGGTAGATTGGAAGCAGCTGTTCCCCCCAGTTGAATTGTCAATAACGAGGGGGCATCATTTTGAAATGAAAGGCAGGAGGTTTTGAGAAGGATATCCGTATTTTTCTACCCAAAGGGTGGTAGGCGTGACTGACTCAGCCTTGACTGATCTCTATAATAAGAAATTCCTCTAATAGGAGACTCCCCCTCTGACCTCGACTCTCCCACACAAGACGAAACAAGCTCTCTCCGCAACGTACCGCCCCCTGTCAATCCCTGTAAGGGTCTTCAAGAAGGTTACCTCCTATTCTTCTAAATTCCAGTGAGGAGAGACCCATCTACTTAACCTCTCCTCATGAGAAATTACCAAGTACCAGTTCAGGTGCCTAACCTTATGGAAGTGTCTTATGCTGAAAAAATGCATACTTGGCTGAAAATAGTCTGGGAGGTCAGGAAAACAATTAAATCAAGGTGCACTCCACTTCCATATAGCATTTTCTGTGTAATGTGAAGTCAATCTGGACTACATGTGACTACAGCTGGAAATGTGTTGCTGGAAAAGCGCAGCAGGTCAGGCAGCATCCAGGGAACAGGAGAATCAACGTTTCGGGCATAGAAACGTCGGTTCTCCTGTTCCCTGGATGCTGCCTGACCTGCTGCGCTTTTCCAGCAACACATTTCCAGCTCTGATCTCCAGCATCTGCAGACCTCACTTTCTCCTCCTACATGTGACTACAGACCCACAGGAATGTGGTTGATCCTTAACTGCCCTTTGTGATGGGCAACAAGTGCTGGCCTAGATAGTGATGTCCTCATCCCACAAACTATATTTTAAGAAGTACACTTACCAGTGATGACAGCTTTAATAGGTTTACTCCAGTTCCATGGGAAGGTTGTGTTGCAGGAGTAAGACCCACCACTTTCACTGTTTGCAAGCATTTCATAAACATTACTTTGTGTCTCAGTGATGTTCACGCTATTTTTGTACTAAGAAACCATTTTTCCTTTATCTGTTCGACACTTCAATTTTACAGTCTATCCTTCTTTTATGAACCTACTTGTGGGACATACATAAAGCACGTTCCCTCCTAACGCCGAAGAGACAGACAGACGGACAGAGAGAAGCAGGAAGGTTAATAATTCGGTCATTGCAACTTTTTGGACTCTCTCTGCTACAAACACAATGTGCAGTTCAGCTTCAGTGTCCCAGCATATGGAGCTTCATTTCGAATTGACTTCTGACTGAATGATCCAGTCAATTAAAAATTCTGAAATTGATTAATTTCGTTTTCACCTAACCCTGGATTTCTTGACGTGTCATCTCTGTACTATCAATCATTTCGCTAATTTCATTTTATTTGAAAAGACAATCACTGATAGGCATCGGGGAATCTACTTTTCTGATGAGTTAACTGCACCGATTATGTTTAGCCTTTTAAGGACACCTTTATTGGAGTGTGAAACCTTGTCTGCCATACTCAACGCTCTGGTTAAATTACAAATTGACCTGTGAATTTCAAAATTAAAACTCCCATGTTGTTTTTTTACTGTGCTCTCCAGAAAATCTCCCCGACCCCATGCAAAGGTTATTCAGTTTACCAGGCAGTGGTTATCTCCAATAAGAAGGAATCCAACCATCACCCTTTGCTTTCAGTGGTGTTCACATCAATGAACCATTGCCCTCCTCCCACCAAAGCCTCAAAAAGGTCTGTCCACCATCGAAACAAGACAGTTCAGGAGAGTGATGGAAAACTCCCCATTTGATAAGTGCAGCTCCAACAACAAATGAGAAAGCTTGACACCATACAATACAAAGCAGCCTCCGCTTGATAGAAACCACATCCACAAACATCTACTTCCTCCATGCTCAGTAGCAGCAGTCTATACTGTCTACAAGATGTACAGCAGAAATTCAACAAAGAACCTCAGACTGTAACTCCCAAACTTCCTTCTAGACGGATAAGAACAGACATGGGAATACCACCACCTGCAAGTTCACCTCCGAGCCACTCACCATGCGAACTTGGAAATATATCGAATTTTCCTTCAGTGTCGCTGGTGTCAAAATCCTGGAGTTCCTTCGCTAAAACTATTATGGGTCTATCTACAACGCACAGACTGCAGCGGTTCAAGAAGACAGCTCACCACCAACTTTCAAGTACAACTCTGGACAGACAGTAAACCATGGGCCCAGCCAGCGAAGCGATGTGCCATGGCTGAATTAAATTTCATCTGTCATGTGCCTGTCTAATATAGATTATTATATTCCCCTCTATTATTGTCCCGCAGTCTCATCCTCGTTTGTGGCTTTTCCAAGTGTTCTGATCTCTTGTATTCAATTGAAGACCAGAACTGAAGTCAATGTCCATTTATATTTATCATAACGGTTATCGCAGCTATTTATGATCTATATGAGCAACTTTTCAGTACTGATGTCCTGTCAAAAAATAGACAGTACCATCCATTTTCTTCATCCATGTCCGCAAATAAATTGCCTCAATGCTTACTGCCATTATCTATCAGGATCGGCCCCTTGAATTGCGCTGGTGCTGTTGGATTTGTAATATAATATTTTACCTTTAGCTTCTCAAGACTTTTTGAATAAATGAACTATAGAAATTCGGTTAAAACCTTCGTTTTACTTCTTATCTATCAATTCATCTATTATTGACAATGCCTTCGTACTTTAAAACCATAAGACCATGAGAGCTTTTAGCCCCTTCAGCGCTCTCCATTATCCAATT
Organism: Chiloscyllium plagiosum; assembly: GCF_004010195.1. Classification (NCBI taxonomy): domain Eukaryota; kingdom Metazoa; phylum Chordata; class Chondrichthyes; order Orectolobiformes; family Hemiscylliidae; genus Chiloscyllium; species Chiloscyllium plagiosum. Next base: position 2,560,937 of record NC_057759.1, read on the forward strand.
ATATCATGGCAGATTCGTCATTCCTCACGTTCCCTTTCCGACCCTTTCCTTTGATTCCTTGACTGGTCCAAAGTCTTTTAAGTCTCAGCCTTAAGTATACGCAAGGACTCTTCCCCCCACACAGCATTCTGTGGCAAGGAGTTCCAAAGACTCACAACTCTCAGAGAAGAAACTCCTCCGAATCTGTCTTCCATTTATGCCCCTTTATTCAGAGACTACGCTCTCTGGCCCTAGGCTTTCCCATGAGGACAAACATTCTCTCAGCATTGATCCTACATGTTTCAGTTAGATCATCTCTCATTCTTCTTAACTTCATTAATTGAGCATGAACCTGTTCAGCCTTTTGACAAAAAACAATTCCACTCTACCAGCGATCATCGCAGTGAACCTTTCTTGAATGCCTCAAAGGAAGTTTTCTCTTTCCTTAAAATAGGAAATAAAATTGTTCACTGTTTTGTAGTCCCAATGCAGTTCCCCAGCATCTTATACACTTGCAATAAGACTTTCTTACTCTTCATCTTCAATCCTTTACAACAAGGACTAACAATCCCTCTGCCCTCCCTGATTACCTGCTGCCGCCATGTGCTAGCTTTCTGCCTTTCGTGAACATTCCCCGCCATGTATCCTTGTATTGTAGCTCGCTGCGGTTTTTTTGTCCATTTAAATTAGACAATATTCTCCCTTCTAAAGTGATCGTAACTTTGTGCTTCCCCAAACACCTTGTTTTAAATCTCAACTCATTTGAAGTATTGTAGTGGAGTTAAACTTTGATACAGATATGCTGAATGGACTCTGTCCAATGTGAGTCATGATTTGTCCACATTGTAACGGCTGGATAATGCTCACTGGAGAAGAGTTGAAAACGATTCTGATCTCTGAGAGACTATCCCTAACAGAGGACCAGAAAGACTCGAATCAAGTTCCATTTGATGTGCATTTGGGAAAAGTTCAGTGAAAAAAAATGTGCCCAACAAGACTCCGAATTTTCAAACGATTTTCAAAGAAATGTGCAATTCCTCCTACCTTTGGTGATCCCATAGAGAGCAAGATTCACTAGAAGACAGAAGTGAATTGAAGTGCAAATGTCAATATTTCTGTCGGTGTCTTTGAAACATCAAAGCAATGTAAGTGAAGAAGCAACAGAGAAGCAGCACATGTCCTGTCAATAACTCAATGGCAACTGTTGACTCTTTATTCCCATTTAAGTGCAAATGCGAATTGCATTATGATCCCATTGATTTCTCGCTCTTTTCTCATGCCGCCATCAACTTTTGCTTTGTACATTTCTGTCTGTTATTTGTTCCATTTTCCCCTCCTGTTTTCTCTCTGGTCAGGTTCCCATTCCCATGCCATTCTTCTTTAACAAGTAAAGGAGTCCATAAATCTAACTTTTTTGAAAAATAAAGTATGTTTGGGAAGGCTCTTACAAAACGAATCAAGTTCACATGGCTTTCTGGTTCTTGCCTCGAACAGATTCTTGGAAACCCCCGAAGTCAGCCAAGACTTACCAATGATCTCTACACTGAGTTTTTTGGATTGAAGACAAGAGGCTACAGTTACAGCAGGGCTCTTCTCGGAACATGTGTGCTCAGTTTCAACATACATACACATCTTCCCCTGCATTTAAAGTCATTTCGCATGAGAGTTAGGACCATCTTCAATTTTAATTCAGAGCCAGAGAGGTCTGTAGCACAGGAAAAAGGCCCATCAGCCCGTAATCCTTGTGCTGTACAAAAACAGCTACCTCAATATTCTTTAATCCCATTTTCCCAGCATGTGGCCCAAAGTATTGGCAACACAAGTGCACATCTAAATCCTTCTTCAATGTGATGAGTGTTTCTGCCTCTCCCACTCTTACGGGCAGTGATTTCCAGATTCCCTACCACCCTTTGGGAGAAAACCTTTTTCCACAAATCCCCCTCTAAACCTCGTGCTCCTTACCTTCAGTCTATGCTCTCCCAAACCTGTCATACATTCCTCCAGCAAGGTGGAAACGCATCTTCCTGCCTACCTTATCTATGCCCCACATTACTTTATATATCTCAATCATGTCTCCCCACCCTCCCCACTCAATCTGGTCTGCTCTGAGGAAAACAAACCCAGTCTGTCCAATCTCTCTCCAGCACTGAAACTCTCCAGCCTCCAAGGCAATAACCGGCTTAATCTCCTAATGTTGATGAAAAATGATGGTATTTCCATTCACTACCCAGTGAGATTTCTTGCCTTATATATTGTTAGACTGTGCTTTCCTTTGAAGGATTCTGAAATTCTAATGATCCTCTCCGTTGCCCTTACATTTTAGTCATATGCACAGTGCATCTTTTCCCGAGAAAGGAAAATTGTATGCACAAAGTAGAATCAAAGAACATTCACCTCTCTCTCTTTCTCTCTCTTTCTTTGCTTCACCTCTGTCTCTCTCTCTCTCACACACACACATACACACTCACTCTCTCCCCTCCTCTCCCTCACCCCTCTGGAAAAGCTATCGTCAAAGCTCCAAACTATTTTTGTTGTCGATTTTTGCAAAGTTTGTAATTTTATGTTGGCCACAGTAATTAGTTCCTGCTTTACAAGAACTGAGGAGGAAGTGTTTGATTAGCTGCTGCCAAATGTAACCTCGTGTGAACGGGGGACAAAGCAGATTTGTCAGGGACAAGGTTCCTCTTTAACATACACTTACTGGCGATCAGAAGCGCGGACATATGCGACATTTCCGACGCGGTTTTGTAGCAAAGCAGTTTCTAACTCATTGTGATCTGGTGCCAGCTACTACAATGCCTTCTCTCTCACAAATTTATCTATAAAAGAAGGCGATAAGTACAGAAACAGCAAAAAGAGCCTGCTTTCTGAATAGTCTACTAGCATCTTCAAATTAATTTCGCGAGAATAGCAGTATGTCACTCAGCTCCTCGGACCTTTTTTTGCCATTCAACGCCTGATCTGCGGCCTATCTCCACATACCTTCCTCTCGGCCTTATCCCCTTCTTATCATTGTTGAACAAATATTGATCCCTCTTGAATGAAATCTAACAACTGATTGAGCATCCACTGGCATTTGTGGAAAACATTTTCAAACCGTTAGCGCCCTTTGTGGGTGGAAGTGATTCCAAACATCTCCCCTGAATAGTCCAGTCCTAAGTCTCAAATAATGTTCTCTCCATTTGTAGAATCGCCAACCAGTGGAAATACTTCTCTTTATCCACCCTGTCTTTTCCCATTAATACCTTCAATCAGATCACCCCTTAACCGTCTAAATTCTGGAGAAAACCGGACTCTTTTCTGTTATATCTCCTCATAATGTAATCCCTGAAGTCCAGGTCCCATTATTCCCATTATTCCAGGTCCCATATATTGTACTTCCTCTAAAGCCAATGTGTCCTTCCTAGCACTGAGTTTGGCACGGCAGTGCTCTCGTTAGTAAAGAAAAACAAAAATCGCTGGAGAAACTCAGCAAGTCTGATAGCATCCTTGGGAGGGAGAGACAGAGAGAGAAAAAAAACTGAGTTAATTCTACAGCTTATAAAGACAGGAAGCGTTTGGCGAATCTCAGCGGGTGTGGCAGCATATGTGCAGAGATACACAAACTGATATGGACCAAACACAGACAAATGAACCTAGTTCAGTTTGGGAAACCTGGTTGGGATGGATCAATTGAGACGAATGACCGGTTTCTGCTCTATAGGACTCTATGACTCAAGTTCACGTAACTGACCAGGATCAGAATCTTACCTGCTCCCTGAAAATTTCGAAGCATTTTGAGGCACAGTGCTTAGGGACCCTGAGCTCATTCCTTTGGACACAGACTTTGCTGCTGACAGGATTAAAAAGAAACCGTAGGCAACTTCCGAGAAAGAGATCGAGAGAGAGAGGCAACTTCCCCTGATTCATGGAATTCATATGCACTCCTAAACTGACCCAACCCCTCCCCGACGAGGGAACCCCACATCAGCCATGCAAGGCCTTTGGAAATAACCTTATAAGAGTTTAACAGCCAGCACCGAGACTGAATGCACCTCTGCAGCTGTCGTGACGATGATTTAATATCAGGGCTTGTTCTGCTGTTAAACCAGCAACATCTGTGACTAAAATAGAATTCACTGGAGAAAGTGAAAGCAAAGAATGTCATGCAGCCCACCAAGACAGAGTGACTCTACATTCCCCACATTAGCACACACCCATTTTATAACTCAATTCCAGTTCACCACAATGAACAACCCCTTTGTACTTTGCGTCAGCAGTAACCTTTTCCATTAACCCCATCTCTGTCGACAGTACCACAAAGACCATTTTTCCCATCCCTTTCAGTTCTGAAGACATCATTGGAGTCGAAGTGTTAACTCTGGTTCTCTCTGATTTTCTTTTGAACTTCCTGTATTGATAACCAGTAGCACAGAACATAGAAAATTACAGCACAGTAACAGCCCCTTCTGCCTCTGATGCGATATCAAACAGAACACCAAAGGAAACTAATCCCTTTTGTTTCCTCTTGGTCTATTTCCCTCCATTCCTTGAATTTTACAAATGCTTACATAAAATTCCCTCAAATGCCTTTGTTGTGCCTGCCTCAATCAGGATCCCTGGCAGCGCCTTCCAGACTCCACCATGCTGTGTAAAAACAATTTGTTCCTCACATCTTTTTTGATCTTTTCCCGCTCACATTAAATGTATGCCCCTTCGTATCAGAAATTTGAACCGTGGGAAAAAGACTCTGACTGTGAACCCAATCCATGCAAAGCATGATCTTATAGACTTTTATGAAGTTTCCCCACTGCCTCCGCCGCTAAAGAGAAAACAATCCAAGTTTTTTCTCGCCTCTCATTATAGCTCGTACCCTCTAATCCAGACAGCATCCTGGTAAACCTATTCTGCATTATTCCAAATCCTCCACATCCTTCCTAAAAGTGGCGAACAGATTTAAACACAATACTCTAAGTGTGGCCTAACCAATTTCTTCTAAAGCTGCAATATTACACCCTGACTCTTGTACTGAATTCCCCATTCAATAAACGCATGCCATGCACCTTCTTTAGCACCCTATCAACTTACATGGCTACTTTAGGCAACATATTGACTAGAACATCAAGATCCCTTTGTATATTAGAGCTGGATGATTAACTGGATGTAATATTCCTTAACGTTTGATTTCCCAAAGGGCAGCACCTCACATCTTCATGGATTAAACATCATCTGCCATTTCTCTGCCTATATCTACAACTGATCTGCAACGTGCTGTATCCTATGACAACCTTCTACACTAACCATTACTCCACTGATATTTGCATAATCTGCAATCTTACTAACCCACCCAGCTACACTTGTATCTATGTTATTTATGTGATCACAAACAGCAGAGATGCCAGTACAGATCCCTGTGGAACAGCCCTAGTCACGGACCTCCAGCCTCAAGATTAGAGTGGTGCTGGAAAAGCACTACAGAATCCGAGGAGCAGAAAAATCGACTTTTCGGGCAAAAGCACTGCTGTGCTTTTCCAGTTGCACTCTCATCTTAACTTTGATCTCCAGCATCTGCAGTCCTCACTTTCGCCTACAGACCTCCAACCTGAAGACCATCCTCCCACCACTACCTTCTGTCTTCTTTGGGCAAACCAATTCTGCATCCACGCAACCATGCATGTTAATCTTCTGGATGAGCCTACCACGCGGGGCCTTGCAGACTTACTTTTGTTTTCGTTTATTCTATTGCTCATGCTCACACTCACGATTCAGAAAATAACATTGTGACAAATCCAGTTTGCACGTAACATTTTTTGGACACAGTCTAAAAGTAATGATTTGATATTTCCAACTCGATACTGTGCCACTGGCCCATCTGGCTTTATTTTTTCAGCACATAGTGGTTTTTTTATTGTTAGTGTTCAGATAATCAGAGCTGACACGGGTCCAGGAATGCGATTATCTGAATTGCAGTCTTCATTAACACAAACACTGTGGGGGATGCTGTGGACCTGAAACAAACAAAAAGAAAGTGTTGGAAAAACTCGGCTGGTCTGGCAGCATCTGTGGAGAGAAAGATAAATAGAGTTAACGTTACAGGCTACAAAGACAGAAAGTGTAACAGCTGGTAGCATTCGTGAGTATGGACAGAACAGAATTAACGTTACAGATTATAGACGCAGAAAGCACTGGAGAAACTCAAGAGGTCTGCCTGTCAGTGTGAATAGAGACAGAACAGAGTTAATGTTGCCGGTTATAAATTCAGTAATCACAGCTGTTGCGTGTGACCAACCTTCTGCATCCATTATAAGGACAGTGGAGAGTTCTGTATAGTACTGCAGATATAGAAACAACGCTTCCCAGGGTAACTGAAGCAATCTGGGTGTACTTGTGTATGAATCTTGGGAAGATAGTGAAATAACTCCATTAGACCGCTATCCCATCACCAATTCGCCTTAATTTACATGTGCGAAGAACATCACACTGACCACTCTGGCTTCGAGACGGTTCCTACAGTAAACATAACCCCTACCATGCCAGTTTATAGCTTCAGCCAGGGCTCCCCGATCGGATCAGGCTGGAAACACCAATCTTGTAACTTACATTCATGAGGTTCACCTGGCTGACCTCAGTCCAAACACTAACCCCCACCTTCCCTCAGTCCTGATACATAGGCCTGTTCTTTATTGTATAGCATATCCTGGGGCGTTTTAGCATCAGCGACAGTCCCTATGACACTGCCTTCAATACGGACGCCATGTATGGATCATAGCCTGTCTCTTACTCGCAGAGTGTGTGGGAAGAAATTCATCACCTCCTTCAGTCGGTAACAGCGTTGAGGCTGTGCCATGTGCCATGTCCATATCTTCAACGCAAGGCGGAGGGGGAGCACCACGGTTTCTGACAGCCTTGCTGAATGTTCTGAGGGGTTTGGTTAGGTTTTGCTCCAGTCCCTTTGGTGAGGCTGCAGCCTTTATGTGATCCATGTGCTTGTTCAGGTTTGCAACTTCTAGTCAAAATTTGTATACCATTGGACGAACTTCGTGTCGACCATGCCTCGCACCCATTTAGAGCCATTCCCATGGTTTAGACACCAGGCTTCGTCCCCAAAAGGAAACTGCCTCTCACTTAGAGGAGTCTTGGGTCCAGCACTGAGTCTTCCTGATGCCATTTCACCCTTTCCCTCAGGTTCAGAAAGATCAGGTTCTGCGTGGTGTGAAGACTTCTCCCCATTGCATTAGAGCAGTCCCTGTAGCTGTGTGAGGAGTTGTCCAGTAACCGAACAGGAACCGGGACAGGTTGGTATTGAGTGAAACTGTAGGCCGTTTCTTTAAGGAGAATGTGAGGAGCTCAGATGCTGGAGATCAGAGTCAAAAATTGGAAAGGTACAGAAGTTCAGGCAGCATCTGCAGAGCAGAGAAATTGATGTTTCGGTCATTTCTCATGAAGGGCGTCTGCCCTAAACATCAACTCCCCTGCTTTGCTTTCCCATCGCCGCACGTTTTGACGATGTTTCTTTTAGTCTTCCTTCAAAGTTGGTTTGTTCTTTCTGCCAGCTCACTGGAAGATGGATGTAAGCAGCTATCTTTACATGTCAAATGCCATTTGCCTTTCGGAAATTGTAGTGTTTGTACAACAGGTCAGGTGGATCTCGTTGAGAATGAGATCCCTGATTGGGGCCGTTAGATTTGACCAATTAGTGAGCTCTCTCTGACAGATGCAAACAGGAGTCTTAGATGGTACTCCAGAAAGCATTCTCATAATGATACAAACACCCGTGTACATTCATTTTAGCATATGTTTCGGAATCCTTATCCAGTTACAATTGCACGGCTAATGTCCAGCTTTGTGAAGAACAGTATTCCAGCAGATTTTCATTTTAGTCCTCTATTTGAGGGATTGGGCAGTTATCCAGCTGCGAAAAGCAGTTGATTATTTGCAAAACCCACAAAGTCAAACTGACTTGTTGTGCCTCATAATTGGTACGACCAGTGCTGCCCATTCCACAAACTGGACAGGTTTGAGGACTTCAAAATTTTACAGTTTTCTGATATCTCCCTCTTGATTTGCACAGAAGATGAAGGGCACTAGACTGGCTTTGCAGAATTATGGAATTGTTTCTTTGCCTCTTTGGTGATCCCTGCAGCCTGGATGAGTGATTCACAGCACCGGTTAGCAGGGTTTGACTCCGTCCGCAGCCAACTGTCTGTGTGGAGTTTGCATATTCGCCCCATAGCTCCATGGGTTTCCTCCAGGAGCTGCGGTTTCCTCCCACAGTCCAAGGATGTGCAGGTTAGTTTGAATGGCCAAGCTGAATTGCCCTGTACGCAGCTTAATCCTGTGAAATGCAGGGTTACAGGATGGGTCTGGATGCAATACAATTTGAAAGGACGGTATCGATTCGATTGGCCAATTGCCCTTTTTTTCATACAGTAGGGATTCTTTTCTATCAGCTTGTTGGAAAAGTTGTCAATATTTAATTAGAACTTTACTCGAGCAGCAATTTCCCAATCACAAAATTTTGAGCGAATCAAGTTGAATCTTTCTCAAACAATTTCGCCATCAAGCCTGGGCCCGGGCCTTTTAGTCCAATCAGCGGTAACGGAACCAATTGCTTCTCATAAGACACCAGAACCGAAGTTGTACCCTTAATCTGTCAGGGGTATAAAGTAATTTAACTGTTCCAAATCAGCTGTAGGTGGGCTTGCCCGGGTGTGCACCATCCCGGATACTTGCCTATGTGTCCTCTTACTCAATGCATGCCGACTGGGCATCATGTGCTATCTTTTTTCCACATACCAAAAGAAACTCAATCGCCTGCCTGCCTGCATACGTATAATTTTTAAACGTGAACCATCCTATCCACCATCAATCACTTTGGTATGTCTCCACAATCCATCCTTGCCAATTCATGCCTTTTACATCATACATCCCTTCATTCAGATTCAGGAGCCTAGATTTTAGTTCAACTACTTGGTTCTTCACCTTCATGAAGAATGCTGTCATGTAATGATCATTCTTACTCAGAGGACGTTTGCATTACAAGAATGTTAATGCATCATTTCTCATTGCAAAGTATTCCATTTAGAATATGCAGTAGTCCAGTTGCTTCTTCAAGATTATAGAACCAGCCTTCACTCTCGCCAACACCTTCTAAAGGGTAATCAGGAACAGGTAATAATTACTTGCCAGTCAACGAAACCGATATCCGTCAAATTAATTTTTTAAAAATACGCATACACATACACATGGAAATACTCCACAATGTTGTTTTGTCAAATAGCTATGTCAAATAAAGACACCCAAGATTACAGTTGCATCGTGATTGCAAGCATCTCTGTTGCTTTTCTGCATATATGATTATGCTTGTAGGAAGGCTAATGGAATGTTAGCCATTATTACAAGATGATTTGAGCATAGGAGCAGTGAGGTCTTGTTTCAAACACACCGGACTTTGGATAGGTTGTAGCTGCAAGTCTATGTGCAGTTTGGGTCTCCTTATCTCAGGAAAGACGTTATGTCCATGTAGACAGAGATCAATGAATATTCACCAGATCTGTCCCTCAGATGGGGACAATATCCTTTGAAGAGACAGTGGGCAAACTGGGCCTATGTTGTCAAGGGTTTGGATGGATGAGCAACGATATCATTGAAAATACATAAACACAATTTTTAAAGAAACATGTTACCTATAGTTTGAATTTTTGCTGTTTGGGGGAGAGTAGAACCAGACAGGATTTTAATATTAGTGGGACTTCGGATCAAGATGAGATTTCTTTTTTGTTTTGCCCGTTGAATTGTAATCCTTTAGAATTGTGTACCTGCAGGAGGCTAGGGTCGTTCCATCACTGAGTATGGTTAAGGTCGAGGCTGGTAGATTCCTGATTATCAATCGTTAACTAGGTTTAGGAGATGGAGTGTGTAAGATATATTGTAGTGTTCTAACATCCATTATCATATTCAATGAGACGGAAGGTTCAAGGGGCTGAGTGGCTCACTCCTGTTCTTACATTCCTCCATTAGGAAGCAGCACTTCTGGTTTCTTTTCTCCCAGAAATGCACTCAACTACTTTCCTTCCCTAACAACGAAACACTGTTCTAAAACGCACAATTTATAAATTTGTCACCTCAAAGACTTATTATCTGAACTAGTGGCCATGTAAATGTAATCATAGGGTCATAGAGATGTACAGCATGGAAACTGACCGTTCGGTCGAATTTGTCCACGCCCAACAGGTATCCTAAATCAAGCTCGTCCCATTCGCCAGTGGCGAAATCCTTCTAACCATTCCTATTCACGTACCTATCCAGATGCCTTTTAAATGTTGCAATTGTATCAACCTCTACCTCTTTCTCTGTTATCTCATTGCACACACACATACCAGCCTTTGTGTGAAAAGGTTGCCGGTTAGGTCCCTTTTAAATGCGTATCCTTTCACCCTAAACCTATGCCTTCTAGTTCTGGACCACCTCCTCGACCACCCAAAAAACCCCACTTCCCCCTGAAAACCACCACTCAAGGGAAAAGATTTTTTTTAAACTATGTCCAAGCCAATGATGATATTATAACCTCCATAATGTCACCCCTTAGCCACTGACGTTTCAGGGAAAACAGCCCCAACCTACTCAGCCTCTCCTTATAGCTCAAACTCTCCAATCCTGATAACATCCTTGCAAATCTTTTCGGAGCCATTTCAAGTTTCACAACATTCTTCCTGTAGGAGGGAGACCATAAATTGCATGCAATATTCCGAATGTGTGAGATTAGACCCCAGCTGTCTTTTGTCTCAATGATGGATTGAAGATTATTTACGATTGAATCAAGCCTCATCAAAGCAAGTATTTCCAGTAAATACATCTGACAAATATGTCTTTCTTTAAATGACAACTTCATTGCATTTTAATTTAACTATTGGCCTGGTAAAGCAGCATTATCAATTTTGTTTAGTTATCGTATATTACAAGTAATTTGGAGTCTAACTGTAGAAATGGTGCATTGAAGATAGATAGATAGATCGATCGATAGATAGATAGATAGATAGATAGATA
>NC_057759.1:2571961-2630347 GCF_004010195.1 Chiloscyllium plagiosum
TAGATAGATAGATAGATAGATAGATAGATAGATAGATAGATAGATAGATAGATAGATAGATAGATAGATAGATAGATAGATAGATAGATACATACATACATACATACATACATGCATTCATAGGCAGACAGACAGACAGATATGTTATTTTCTGCTTAAATTTCTAACATCATTTTTCACAAGACATACTTAACAATTAAAATTGCACCATTTCGTTCATACTGTAACTGCTGAATCCTGATTTAATGTGCAGGACTTCCTTTCTTACTTTCAGGTGCCTACCCATTTTTGAAAAAAAGACGATCAATTAAATCAAATGATTTGTTGTCGAACATCATGCTGAGAATGGAATTATCCCCAGTGACGTTTAAAACTTAGAAACAAGATTAAATCACAAACGTTTAGTCTTAGTCCTTGTGGAAAAATAATACACTAATTAGACAACAACTCAATTAAAATAACGATCAAGCAATACATTTAAATCCTACTGCATCTGACAATTCTTCCCACTAAATTTGTGTCAGAACTCAGACACATATAAATCATTTTCCGAGTTACTTACATCGCCATTTTAATGCAAGGGGAAATCCAGCTAATGTTTACATATAAGACCCGGGTCAAGAACGGAAGGGTGTGAATTATTCCCAGAAACGAAACAATCCTGAAGTTAGTAGACCCTCCTAGTGTCTATCTTCCCACACACTGAAAAACACTGCAAGAATCTTTACGCTCCTTTTTTCATTATCTTTTAATCTCGTACCATAGACTGTTGGGTGTTTTATTTTTCCAAGATGCGTGAAAGCGGTGTTGTAATTGCAATAAAATTACGATTGAAAACATGCACTGAAACAAAACTGTATTGCAGTTTTAGATGGGTAGAAATCAGTGCTCGTTGGAATTGCATCTCACTCCGAAGTGTGCAATAGACAGAACTGTATCTGGAAACCTTTCTTCATAAAATAAAAGTGGAGGACATCGTGCAACATTGCACGTATGACCCCCTGACAGGTGTAATTTCTCACTGGAGGCAACACCTCAACATTTATGAAATACCCACGATTAAGTAATTATCTTGCTGCAATTGTCTCTTGCCCTCATCTGAGATAAAAGAAAAGAAAAGATTAAGATCCATCAGCATAGGTTCCAGTGCTTAAGCTCATGTGCATTGCTGAGAAATAAAGAATATAGCCCTGTCTGACAGTGAGAATCAGCAGACAGACGCATACTATCACAGCCCTTAGAATTCACAAGACTGAATCACAGATTGCAGCAGTGCTATAATATCACGTAGCAAGGAAAGATTCTTTTACGGTCAGATACATTCAAAGAGGGAGTGATTCCCTCAATTCTGCAGCTTTGATTATGGTTTATTTCTTTCCTTTCTTGAATTTATGTACGTCCAGTTGCCCATTCATTAAATAATCTGTGTCAAATATACCCGCTAGCAGATGGTATTAAGTTCTGGAAGTAGTTGAGGCGGGTACATTAACAACATTTAAATGGTATTTGGAGTATTACATGTATAAGAAAGATATAGAAGGATACGGATTAAGAACAGGGAAATGGGGTTCTAATGGGTGGACGTTTTGGTCAGCATTGACTGGTTTGCGCCGAAGGCCCTATCTCCGTGCTGTGGGACTCAGTGACCTAAACAACCTTTCGACGTGAAGCAGCATTTCACCTGCACCTCCTCCAATTTTATGTATTGAATTCACTGTACCCAATGTGGCATACTCTAGACTGGCGAAACCAAACACAGAGAGGGTTTCCATTTCACAGAGCACCTCCAATTTGTTCATAAGCAGGACCCCAATCTTTCTGCAAAAAGTCATTTTAACACAGCCTCCTGTTCACATGCCCATGTGTCTGTCATCCACATATTGTATTGTTCCAGTGAATCACACTGCAAACTGAAGGAACGACATCTCATCTTCAGACTAAGCAGTTTACTGTCGTTTGGACTTCATATTGGCTCAACACCTTCAAATTGTGAACCCATTCCTTCCTTTTTTTAGCTTGTTACAAAATGTCATCATGTCCTCTTTCCCCTCACACTACCCCCCCCCCAACCCCCCAACACCCTCCACTTCCAGTTGAGTTTGTCTGTCCTTTCAAGTCTGGCAGGAGTATTATGGACCAGGTCGGGCTCAATTAAAATATTTCAAGAAAGTAGCCCAGACCCTAACTTTGCGAAGTGATTTAAGCAGGTTTAGAGAGGATATTCCAGGAGTGACGCAGCTGATTAAACTACTTAGCTTTAAACAAACCAGAATTGATTTACAAAATCATTAAATGAAACACGAGATTGTCCCAACTTACTGATGCTGTTCCAAATACTTGTAATAATTTCCATAAACTTTTCTTGACGCAAAAGGTAAAATCGAACACTGGTTCTCACAGGAGAGATGTCAGAGAGAGGGTACCAGCATGGGCCTGCTACTTTGGGTCCAACAGCTTCACAAAGACTGCTTGCTAATATCAAACCAGACCAGACAGAAGCTGAGCTACTCCACTTTCATTGCGCAAGTGTTTTTTTTTTCAGTTTAAAACGTGAAAGCGTTTTGTCTGAGGCAGTACCTGTCAGTTGTATTCAAATTGGCTGTAAAACCCCTCAAGCCTAGACAATTTGCAAACACTACTTTTGCAATCTCTCTAAAAATGCTAAGTATGGCATCGTGACATGAGACGTACCATTCCTGATGCAGAGCTTACGCTCGAAAGATCGACTCTACTGCTCCGCGGATGCTGCCTGACTGGTTTTGCTTTTCCAGCACAACACTCTTCGACATACTATTATTCAGTCATTCCCACTTTCCAGACACTTAATGTGAACTATCGACGTCTTTTCTCCACCAGCACTCTACATCCAGTACCCTCACAGCCCCCATTCCAAACTATAACATAAATGCTGACCCTCTCCATACTTCTCCAGCTCTGATGAAGAGTCATCGAGACTCAAATTATTAGCTTGCTCTGTCTCCGTGGATGGTGCCTGACCCGCTGTGAATTCGAACATTGGCTGTTTTCAATAAGAAATATTGTGCTAACTTTCTCTATGTGTGTGAATGGGAGAAGGTGTGAGAAGATGGTCAATGTCAGTTCCGATACATTAACATTCCCATCAGTCTCCCACATACACACGCACACACACACACAAACACGGACAGAGAACTACATGCACAAACACACACAGAGCCACAGACGTTCACACACAAATATTCACCCTGCAACCGTCAGAACGGGTCATACCCCGAGTGGTTTGGACGAATTGTGAAAGTTCTTTGAGAGATGTGGAATAGTGAGTATATTACCTTTATACTCATGTCCCTCTCCCTTGTTCTGAATCTGCTCCATTCTGTCTCTCCTTGACCCTATCTCCAATTATTTGTCTTTCTCTCTGCTTCTCATCCCCTTTGCATCTTAGGTTTCTTTTCTCGCTGTCTGCCTGCCGAGACAGACAGACAGATTGGTTTTCTTCTCAACATTTGAAAAAGAAACAAAGATGTTAGGAATCAGAAACAAAATTCAAAATTGCTCGAGAAACTCAGCGGATCAGTGTACATCTTTGGAGAGAAAGCTGAGTTAACGTTTTGGGTCCAGTGACCCTTCTTCTGACCATGGTTTTTTGGGGACTGGGATACGGACACAAGGAGAAGGTGTTCAGGAAGAGACATTTTTGAACTTGATATTGAGTCCAGACAGCTGCAGGGTCCCCAGGCAAAAAGTGAGACGCTGTTCTTCCAGTTTTTGCTGTTCTTCCAGCTTGTGTGGAGCTTCCAGCTTGTGCTGGGGTTTGCTGGAACAAGACGCCGAGATGGAATTGTTGATCAGGTTGGAATAGCGTGTATACTAAAATGCAGGCAATTGGAAGCCTGGTCATTGTTGTCAACATAATGTATGTGTTCCTGACACTAATGTCCTTACCTCAACCTCTCACTCCAGCATTGTCATCACACAAGGCTGCTACCTCAAACAATTCATTGTCGGCCACTGACAGTACCCACGAGCAGCCATTCATTCTCTCAGACCCATTCCTTTGTCTGCTTTTCACTCTTTCTGGGTCCGCACTCCACCTATCATTCACCCCTCTACCCACCAACCACCCCAAGAGTTTCTGCAGCACATTTACCAAACATTTTCCTCACTACCACAAATTCTGAAGAAGCGTTACTTCTTCAGAAATATTAAGTTTGCTTTCTCTCCACAGATGCCGCCTGCCCTGCTGATTTTTACAGTCATTTCTACTATACTTTTAAATTTCATTTTCGTTTAAATCACTAATGGGATGTGGGCATCTCCGGCTCAGCCAGGCAGGTTTTACTGACTATCCTGAATTACGTGGAGGGCAGTTAATGGTAAACCACATTGCTGTGAGTCTGGAGTCACAGATAGGCCACACCAGGTAAAATGGCAAATTTCTTTCCCTGATGGTCATAAGTTAACCAGATGGGACTTTCCTACAAAGATTGTCTTTAAACTCTGAATTACAGGATTTATTTCAATTGAAGTCAAACCCCTCTGCCTATCTTGGCAGGATTTGAACCTGGATAATTGTTTGCGTCCAGGATAATAGCAAAGTGATAATGCCATTGGGACTTCGCCTCTCTTGGGAATAAGTTAGGAATCAATATTCAACTTTGGCTGCCCATTAGGCATGCTCAAAGACTTAACCATTGCATATAATACTCTAGTCATCAAACCATTCAGTCCTCTTCCTCAAGGAAGATCCTGTAAACCACAGGAAAAGAATGAAGTGATCAGGAAGGAGATGATTCGGAAGAAACAGAACCAAGGAAAAGAAATGTGGCGCTGGGCTAATCTGTCCATCCAATCATTTTGTAATCTATCGTGGTTCCAGTCACCAATCAGCTGAACTACGATGCTTCGACTCGACTTCTCGTCAAGAAGTGACGGTCAGATCCAAAAATAAAACCCCAAGTCTCTTTTTGTGTGAATGCATTGATCTTGCATGTTGAGCGTATTGAATATGGTTGCACCCCTTTATTGACGCAGTGATATAGAGTTAATGTTGTTGGGCTGGAACATTCGGGTTAATGGTCTGACGATGTTAATTATAATCTCACTGCGATAGCTGGTAAAATTTGAACCCAAGACAAATCTGTTGTCATAAATCGCACAACACTAGGATATAGTCCAATAGTTCATTTGAAAGCACTAGCTTTCATGTGGTTGTGGAGTAAAAGATTGTAAGACACAGAATTTATAACAAACATTCACAGTATGATGTAAGTGAAATTATATATTGAAAAAGGCCTAGATTGTCGGTTAAGTCTCTCATCTTTTAGAATGACCATGCTGGTTTCAGTTCTTTCATATGTAAATCCCAGAACCTTTTTTTAAATGTATATTCTCAAGTGAAGATTAGATTAGATTAGATTACTTACAGTGTGGAAACAGGCCCTTCAATTCACCTAACCTGCACATTTTTGGATTGTGGGAGGAAACCGGAGCACCCGGAGGAAACCCACGCAGACACGGGGAGAATGTGCAAACTCCACACAGAGAGTCGCCTGAGGCGGGAATTGAACCCGGGTCTCTGGCGCTGTGAAGCAGCAGTGCTAACCACTGCGCTACCGTCCCGCCCACAAATTTTAACAATAGGTGCCATGTCAGCCCCGATAATGCACTAAAGGTGTGAGGTGCCTTGTGTGAGGATGTCTGTGCCCCAGTGTTCAAACGGATTCTATTTTTAAAATAAAAGGGATTTACAGAATCTTTCATGGACTGATGCAGTTTTTGAGCCAAATAAAATGTAATTCTGCAAGTATAAATTCACCCCACAAAGTTATATGTGTGTTTGTGCATGTGGGTGTGTGTACGGGTTGGGGTGGGTATGAGTGTCTGTGATTTTGTGCGTGTGTTTGTGTGTGTGTAAAGGGGTATAAGTCTGTGAGAGGGTGTGGTGTTGGTGAGAGGGTGGAAGTGTATGTGTGAGAGCATGAGAGAGGATCTCTTTGAGTATATTGGTCTAGGGGAGTGTGTGTGTGTCTGCAGGTGCGTGTGTGTGCGTATGTATATATACAGAGGAACTTCGATTAGCCAAATGTCAATTATCCGAATATCGGATTATCCAATTGAGATCTCGCAGTCCGATAGAAACATTGCATCAAAGACATATTTCCAACAGTGATCGTGTCTTCTGTTTACAGTGATTAAACAGGCACCATATGCAAATGACTGACCTCCTTCCCTCCCTCTCTCCCCACACTTTCCCTGGAGTTCTGCAGAAGGGTGCACCCTAAACCCCCCTTCCCCAGATAAGCTCTCTAACATTGTCCAATACAGGGCAAACACGGATCCTGTCAAAACGGTGAAGTAAAAAGGTGTGTATGTGGCTGTGGGGAGACTCACCCTTCCCAAAGGGAGCAGCAGCAGTCTTATTGTTTGTGCCCAGTCCAGCTGCCCCAGAGATTGGATGGGTGTGGACAGGGGACGCACGGACAGCGAGCGGGGAGACAGTGTTGAACAGGGTTGGGTTGGGTGGGGGCGGGGTCGGGGACCCAGTGTTGGATGGGGCTAGAGTCAGGCATGAGGTAGTGTTGGGGCGCGGGCGGTTTTGCACGAGGGCGTTGACCTGTCTGCAATGTGCTGCTGCCTCGTCTCCTGAATGGGGAGCAGACTTTAAAAACTCTGAGCCCAGAAGAAAGGCATTTAATCGATTAACTGAATATTCGATAATCTGAACAAATTAGTGTCCGCCCATCTCGGATAATCGAGGTTCATGCATGTGAGTGTGTGTGTGTTTGCATTTGTGCAGTGTGACATGAAACTAAGGTCCCAGTTGAGGCCATCCCCAGGATACCGAAGTGGGTAGTATGCCACTTTGTGCTGTTGCCTGTCCCGGTGTTTCATGCTTCACAAGTAAATTTGAAAAATGTGGTTGTTTTGCTGAATGCAAGTGACTGGTTGGCTCTTTTAATTCAGTGGAATTTTGGCATACTGCCTGTGGGAGTGGCAGAGTCAGAATCATTGGTGACCTTTAAGCGGCAATTGGATAGGTACCTGGAAAGGTGCTCAAACTAGGACAAATGCTCGGCACAACATCGTGGGCCGAAGGGCTTGTTCTAAGCTGTATTGTTCGATGTTCTATAGCACTGAGGCGAGGCGCCAACTCGTGAACACCGCCTCCTACTGCCCCCTTGAATACGACAGCGCCTCCGATCGTCTCCCAGGTCAACCATAAACTCATCACATCAGGCTATCTCCTAACCACAGACTCCAACCTTGTAGTAAGGGAAGACTGCACTGGCCGGTTCTACCTCCAACCCAAAATTCACAAACCTGACAGCCCCTGTCAATACATCCTGTCCACCTGTTCAGCCCAACCAAAATTATCTCTGCATATCCGAACACCTTCCTGTTCTCCTTTTGTCTGGGAACTCTCCATATACCACCCACGCCGCCCAACTATACCATGACTATTGGTTCCCCGTCTCCCAAATTACCTCACCTTCACTATGGACATCCTGTCCATACACATGTCCATCCACTGTGGCGAAGGCATCCAAGTCTTCTGTTTCTTCCTCTCTCGCAAACCCAACCAGTATTGCTCCACCGACACACTCATTTGATTCACAGAGCTATTCCTCACCTTCAACAACTTCTTCTTCCATTTCTCCCATTTCCTGCAGACCAAAGGGTTAGCCATGGGCACCCGCATAGTCCACAACTATTCCTGCCTCTTTGTTAGATACATGGAACAGTCCATCTTCTGCCGTTATACTGGCAAAATTCCTCACTTTTTCCTCTGCTGCATTGAAGACTGTTTTGGTGGCACCTCATGCTCCCATGAGCAGGGTGAAAAGTTCTTCAATTTTGCAAACACATTCCAGCCTGACCTCAAATTCACCTCATAGTGTCATCGAGTCATAGAGATGTACAGCATGGAAACAGACCCTTGGGTCCAACCGGTCCATGCCGACCAGATATCCCAACCCAATCTTGTCCCATCTTCCAGCACGCAGCCCATATCCCTCCAAACTCTTCCTATTCATATACTCATCCTAATACCTCTTAAATGCTGCAATTGTACTAGCCTCCACCACACCCTCTGGCAGCTCATTCCATACACATATCACCCTCTGCGTGAAAAGGTTGCCCCTTAGTCTCCGACGCTCCAGGGAAAACAACCCCAGCCTGTACAGCAACTCCCAATAGCTCAAATCCTCCAAAACGTGCAACGTTCTTGTATATCTTTTCTGTACCCTTTCAAGCTTTGCAACATCTTTCCGATAGGTAAGAGACCAGAATTGCACGCAATATGCGGACAGTGGCCTAACCAATGTCCTGTACACCAAAACATGACTCCCAACTCCTGTATTCAATATCTGACCAATAAAGGAAAGCATACCAAATGCCTTCTTCACTATCCTATCTGCCTGCGACTCCACTTTCAAGGAGCTATTAACCTGCACTCCAAGGTCTTTTTGTTCTGCAACACTCCCTAGGACCTTATCATTGAGAGTATAAGTCCTGTTAAGATTTGCTTTCCCAAAATGCAGCATCTCGCATTTATCTGAAGTAAATTCCATCTGCCACTTCTCAGCTCATTGACCTATCTGGTCCAAATTCTGTTGTAATTTGCGGTAACCCTCTTCGCTGTCCACTACACCTCCCATTTTGGAGTCATCTGCAAACTTACTAACTGTACCTCTTATGTTCGCATCCAAATCATTTATGTAAATGACAAAAAGTAGCGGGACCAACACCGATCCTTGGTCACAGGCGTCCAGTCTGAACAACAACCGTCGACCACCACATCTACCTTTGAGGCAAGTCTGTACCAAATGGCTAGTTTTCCCTGTATTCCATGAGATCTAACCTTACTAATCAGTCTCCCATGGGGAACCTTGTCAAACGCCTTACTGAAGTCCATATAGGTCACATCTACTGCTCTGCCCTTATCAATCTTCTTTGTTACTTCTTCAAAAAACTCAATCAATTTTGCGAGACATGATTTCCCACGCACAAAGTCATGGTGACTATCCCGAATCAGTCCTTGCCTTTCCAAATGCATGTGCTTCTTGTCCCTCAGGATTCCCTCCAACAACTTTACCACCACTGAGGTCAGGCTCAACGGTCTATAATTCCCTGGCTTGTGTTTACCGCCCTTCTTAAACAGTGGCACTGCACCACGTTTGCAAACCTCCAGTCTTCTCGCACCTCACCTGTGACTATCGATGATACAAATAACTCAGCAAGAGGCCCAGCAATCACTTCTCTAGCTTCCCACAGAGTTCTTGGGTACATCTGATCAGATCCTGAGGATTTATCCACCTTTAACCGTTTCAAGACATCCAGCACTTACTTCTCTGTCACTATCTATTTCCCTACAGTCTATGTCTTCCATATCCTATTCCACAGTAAATACTGATGCAAAATATTCATTTAGTATCTCCCCCATTTTCTGTGACTCCACACAAAAGCCGCTTTGCTGATCTTTGAGGATCCCTATTCTCTCCCTAGTTACCCATTTGCCCTTAATGTATTTGTAAAAACTCTTTGGATTCTCCTTAATTCTATTTTCCAAAACTACCTCATGTCCCCTTTTTGTACTCCTGATTTCCCTCTTAAGTATACTCCTCCTTCCTTTAATCTCTTCTAAGGATTCACTCGATCTATCCTGTCTATACCTGACATATGCTTCCTTCTTTTTCTTCACCAAACCCTCCATTTCTGTGGTCATCCAGCATTCCATGTATCTACCAGCCTTCCCTTTCACCCCGACATGAATATACTTTCTCTGGATTATTGTTATCTCATTTCTGAAGGCTTCCCATTTTCCATCCGTCCCTTTACCTGCGAACATCTGCCTCCAATCAGCTTTCGAAAGTTCTTGCCTAATGAGGTCAAAATTGTCCTTTCTCCGATTTAGAACTTCAACTTTTAGATTTGGTCTATCCTTTTTCATCACTATTTTAAAACGAGCAGAATTATGGTCGCTGACCCCAAAAAGTGCTGACACCTCCGTCACCTGTCCTGCCTTATTTCCCAAGAGTAGGTCAGGTTTTGCACCTTTTCTAGTCGGTACATCAATATGCTGAATCAGAAAATTGTCTTGTACGTACTTAAGAAATTCCTCTCCATCTAAACCTTTAACACTACGGCAGTCCCATTCTACGTTTGGAAAGTTAAAATCCCCTACCATAACTACCCTATTAATCTTACAAATAGCTGAGATCACCTTACAAGTTTGTTTCTCAATTTCCCTATGACTCTTAGGGGGGTCTATAATACAATCCCAATCAGGTGATCATCCCTTTCTTATTTCTCAGTACCACCCAAATAACTTCCCTGGATGCATTTCCCGAGAATATACTCCCTCAGTACAGCTGCAATGCTATCCCTTACCAAAAATGCCACTCTCCCTCCCCTCTTGCCTCCCTTCCTATCCTTCCTGTAGCATTTGTATCCTGGAAAATTAAGCTACCAGTCTTGCCCTTCCCTGAGCCATGTTTCTGTAATTGCTATGATTTTCCAGTCCCATGTTCCTAACCATGCCCTAAGTTCATCTGCCTTCCCTGTTAGGCCCCTTGCATTGAAATAAATGCAGTTTAATTTATTTGTCCTACCTTGTCCCTGCCTACCCTGACTGTTTGACTCACTTCTGTTCTCAACTGTACCAGTCTCAGATTGATCTCTTTCCTCACTCCCTCCCTGGGTCCCACCTCTCCACCTTACTCCCAAGCAGATCTAGCAAATCTCCCTGCCAGTATATTAGTTCCCTTCCAATTTCCGTGCAATCCGTCCTTCTTTTGCAGGTCACTTCTACCACAAAAGAGATTCCAATGATCCAAAAATGTGTATCCTTCTCCACATACACCAGCTACTCAGCCATACATTCATCTGCTCTATCATCCTATTCGTACCTTCACTAGCTCGTAACACTGGGAGTAATCCTGATATTACTGCCCTTGAGGGCCTCCTTTTCAAATTTCTGCCTTACACTCTGTAATCTCCCTTCAGAATCTCAACCTTTTCCCTTCACATATCGTTGGTTCCAATGTGGACAATGACCACTTGCTGGCCCCTCTCCCCCGTGAGAACATTCTGCACCCTCTCTGAGACATCTCACCCTCCCCTTCCTAAACCTCTCCATCTCCATGTTCAGCACTCAACTCAACATGGACATTTAATTCAAGGACACTGGCTCACCCAGTCACGTGGACTACAACTCATCCCAACCCTCTCCTGTGAAATTCTATCCATTAATCCCAATTCCTCCAGCTCAGGGCATAGTTAGGAACAAGGGACGGGGATTATTTCGGAATTACTGAATCGTGGCTCAGGGATGCACAGGACTAGCAGCTTAATGTTCCAGGACACAAATGCTATAGGAAGGATAGAAGGGGAGTGAGAGAGGAGGAGGACTGGCACGTTGGCAAGGGATAACACTACGACTGTACTTGGGGTGGGGGGGAGGGGTGGAAGGGAAGTTATTTGGTTGGAACTGAGAAACAAGAAAGGGATGATCACGTTGTTAGTATTGTTCTATAGTCCCGAGTAGTCAGCCGGAAATTGTGAAACAATTTTGTAAGGAGGTTTCAATTATGTGTAAGAGTAATAAGATGGTTATGGTGTAGGATTTTCAAGTTCCAAACAAAGACTGGCACTGTCATAGTGTTAAGAGTTTACATGGAGAAGAATTTAAGTGTGTACAAGAATACTTTCTGATTCAGTACGTACCTCCTAGACAAGGTGTAAGAAATGACCGACCCTTTGGAAATAAGGCAGGGCAGGTGACTGAGGTATCTGTGGGGCAACACTTTGGAGTCAGCAACCATAATTCTGTTAGTTTCAAAATAGTAATTGAAAAGAATAGACAGGATCTAAAACTTGAATTTGAAAATTGAAGGAAGAGCAGTTTTAACAGTATTAGGCAAGAAATTTCAAAAGTTCATTGGGGCGGATGTTTGCAGTTATATAGATGGCTAGAAAATGGGAACCCTTAAAAGAATGACGCAACGAGAGTACCGACACAGTATGTTTTTGTTAGGGTGAAATGAAAGTCTTGTAAGTGGAGGGAATTTTGGATGACGGGAGATATTTAGGCATTCATTAAGAAAAAGAAGGAAGCATATATCAGATATAGATAGCAGATATTGAGTGAATCCTTAGAATGGTATGAAGGCAGTAGTATACGTAAGAGGGAAATCAGGAGGGCAAAAAGGCGAAATGAGTTGGCTTTTCAAAATAGTTAAGGAGAGCCAAATGGATTTTATAAATAACTTGAGAACAAAAGACGAACTTGGGTGTGAATAGGGCTCCTCAAAGATCAGCAAGGCAGTCTCCGTGTGGAACCACAGGAGAGGGGGGAGATACGAAACGCGAATTTTTCATCAATGGAAAAGGATATGGAAGATATAGAATGTGGGGAAACAGATGGTGACATCTTGAAAATGGCCATATTAGAGAGATGGAGAGGTGCTGGATGTCTGAAATGCATAAAGGTTTAAAAAAATCTCTAGAATCTGATCATGTGTACCCTCTAAATCTGTGGAAAGTTAGGCAAGTGACTGCTGAGCCTAGTGCTGAGACATTCGAATCTTCTATTATTGCAGGTGAAGTGCCAGAAGACTGGAGGTTGGCTAAGATAAGAAAATGCCTGGAACGAGAGATCGGTGAGCTTGACATTAGTGGTGGGCAAGTTGTTGGATGGAGTCCTGAGGGAAAGGATTTGCATGCATCAGAAAGGCAAGGATTGATTAGTGATAGTCAACACTCTAAGCAATGTTTCATTTGGAGTGATTTTTCTATAGTTCCGAATTGTGCAAGAATGCAACTATCACGTTTTTGAATATTCAATTGGATAGTGCAAATTAACATTCAGGAAATGATTTGGATGGGGAAGGGGCAGATTTTTCTTATTCATTTACGGGATGTGGGCACCGCTGCTTGCGACAGCGTTTATTTCTCAGATGGCTATTAATAACCAACTGCATTGCAGAGGTGTAGGTGCAGAGCAGTTAAGGATGGCAAATTTCCTCCTCTGAAGGACATAATTACGTAGGCCAGATGGGACTTTCTCCAACAATCGACAATGGTTTCATGGTCATCATTAAAATCTGATTTCCAGATCATTATTTGATTCAGATTCCACCATCTGTCATGGAGGGATTTTAACAGCAGTCCAAGACATGACTTTCTGTCTGTATTAACTCTGTCTAGCTATAATACGCTATGACACCGATAGATCTGATAGCCCACAAAGGAAGGAACACTTTATTTTTAAAAGAAAGGCACAACAAGCTTTGTAAGAGAGAAGCTGAATGTTGGATTTTATTACAAATTCGATTACAATGTCATAATTTGGAATTTGCTGGTGAACACTAGTGCAGACACTTCCAATTGTTCCCTACCACCCCCACCCCCCAATCTATCATGCAAACCCTGCAGTGTGGGAAAAGAGTGTTTGGCCCAACAGGGCCACACTACTCTGATCAGTAACCCACACAGACCCATTCCCTACCATATTACCCCGATTAAGGCAC
Source organism: Chiloscyllium plagiosum (assembly GCF_004010195.1). Classification (NCBI taxonomy): domain Eukaryota; kingdom Metazoa; phylum Chordata; class Chondrichthyes; order Orectolobiformes; family Hemiscylliidae; genus Chiloscyllium; species Chiloscyllium plagiosum. The sequence continues at coordinate 2,585,473 of NC_057759.1, forward strand.
CTAACTTATGCATCCCAGAATACTATAGGCAATGTAGCATAGCTAGTTCAACAAATCTGCACGTCTTTAGATTGTAGGAGGAAACGAAAGCACAAAGCGGTCAACCCAAGCAGACACAGGAAGAATTGCGAAGTCCACACAAACAGTGGCCCGGTGCTGGAATCAAACCCAGGTCCCTGGCGATATGAGGCAACAATGCTAACCAAAGAGCCATGGTTTCACACGTAAACAACAGATCCAGCTGTATTTTGGACAATTCATAGAAGATTCATCTGGTTGGTTCCAGGGCTTATAGGATGCACGTTCTAGTCAGAGATTATCCAGGCTGGGCCTGTTCACAACGCTGCTAAGATGATTGAGAGATTATTTTAAATATTAAAGAAGATAGTTATTGATACGCTTGAGATTGTAAAGATATCTGGGGCTGCAGAGCTGGAATGGGGTCGAATTATGATAAAGATCAGAAGGAAGTTCTACTCGTGGTTGTTTACAGGGTGGAGTTGCTCATCTTTGGAATTGTTACTCTTGGAAAATAGTGGGAGCTGTGTTACTGATGGTCATGCAGCGATGTGGTCATCAGAAACTGGCTTTCACAACATAAGATGTAGGAACAGGAGTAAGTCATTCGACCCCTCAATCTTGCTGTGACACCCTATAGGATTGTGGCTGATCCCACATTCCTCACATCCACTTTCCTATCTTTTACCATAATTCCTGACTCATGAAGAATCTATCTGACTCACCCTCAAATGTAAACAAGGACTCTGCCCCACCACACAGTTCTGTGTGGCATGGAGTTCCAAAAAATTCCAACTCTCTGACTGAAGAAATTCTTCAAGTCTTCAATTAGTGTCCCATATTCTGAGACTGTGCCCTCTGGTTCTGGAGTCTCCAATGAGGGAGAAACATCCTCTCAGCAATGACCCTATAAAGCCCCTTTCTGGTTCAATGAGATCCCCTCTCATTCTTCTGATCACCAGTGAGTCGAGTCCCAATTTTGTTTTAGATTTCCTACAGTGTGGAAAAAGGCCTTCAGCCCGAACAGTCCACCCCGACCATACGAAGAGTAACCCGCCCAGACCTATTTCCCTCTGACTAATGCACCTAACACTATGATTAGTACAGTAACCAACCCAGACCAATGCACCTAACACAATAGGCAATTTAACATGGCCAATTCACCTGACTTGCACATCTTTGTGATGTGGGAGGAAACTGGAGCAAACCCACGCAGACACGAGGAGAATGTGCACACTCCACACAGACCATCACCGAAGCTGCAAGCGAACCTGAGACCCTGGTGCTGTGAGACAGCAGTGCTAACCACTGTGCCATCGTGCTTATTGGGCAATCCCGTCATACCGGAGATGATCCTAGTGAACCCTGTCTGGCACAGACCAATGAAATGGCCTCTTTCCTTAAAAAGGGGGAGCAAAACTGCTCTCCACGCTCCAGATGTGGTCTCCCAGCATCTTGGACAGTTGCAGTAAGTCTTCCCTGAATTTGGCAGGACACGTCAATTGAGTGTAAATTAGATATATCAAACACTTGCCCTTATCAGTCAAGGCATCAGTTCAGTTCGATGTTTGCATTGCTATCAAGGTTAAGTTTACGTTAGAGTTATACAAGTAATCTGCTCTCAAAAATAAAACGCACGCATACTTTCCCTCAGTCAAAAATGAAGTTCTGCAACATGATTTTAAAAATATGTGAAACTTTGCATCCGTCAGAATACCACAGTTTTAGCACATATCAAAATATTCTTTGTGGTGTTATACAATTTGGGACAACATTTTCTGTTCCCTCAAGCATTTGATTTCTTTCATTAAATTAAGTCATTTCGCAGTTTGCGCATACACCTGCAAGAGGATCAGGATGGCCTTCGAAAAATGAAATAGTGCAGATGCCATGAATCTGAAACAAACACAAGAAGTGCTGGAGAACCTCAGCAGGTATGACAGCATTCGCAGAGATGGCGAGAGAAACAGAGTTAATGTATATTTTCCAGTGATCCTTCTGCAGAGGGAGGTTTACCAGAATGTTGTCTTGGTATGGGAGAGTTTCATTTATAGCAAGAGATTGGACGGATTGGAATTATGTTTTTCTTAGAGCAGAAGAAATTGAGGGACATACTTGAGACCTATACAATTATGAAAGACGAAGATAGAGTAGATAGGAAGAAACTTTATTTTTAACATGAAACGTTGACTGCATTTTTCTATCTCTCTCTCTCTCCACAAAAGGTGCCAAACCTGTTGCGTATCCCCAGAACTTTGTGTTTCTATCCTGTAATGTTAATTGTTTTCTCTCTCTCTCTCTCTCACCACATCAAGACCTCCACCCACCACCATGCTGCCAGACCTGCTGAGATTTTCATGTAATTTCTGCGTTTGTTTCAGACCTTCAGCATCACCAGTTTGTTTGCTTTATCTTGGTGGATATACATTTGTTCATTGTTTGCAACTCTTTGTCCAGTTATGGTCTTCTTAGCTGAGGAAGGATGTTCTGGCTATGGAGGGAGTGCAGCGACGTTTGCCTCAGCTGATTCCGGGATAGCAGGACTTATGGATGAAGGGACCTTGGATCGATTCGAATTATATCCACTCGATTTTCTATTTTTAAATGAGGGGTGTCTCATAGAAACAGATAAAATTTAAACCGGAGAAGACAGAGATAAACACAGAGGAGGTTGGGTACCTGTGGGGGTGGGGGGCGGTGAGCTCACAACCAAAGTATTGCAATCTGATGGAGACCCCGCAGTAGTGAGACAGGGATAAATATCTTCTCCCACTGAGTAGCGAGCCAGTGGAAGTCTTTGCCACAGAATGTGTTGGGACCAGAACATTGAATTGTGTTCGAGAAGGAGTTGAATCAAGTTCTTTGAGGCTGAAACGGGATACAGGGGACTGAGCTGGATGATCCTATTGAATGGACAGAACGGGCCAGTAGGGTCAAATGCCCTACTCTTGCTCCTATGACCTATGTTTCTCAGGCACAATAACAAATGAAGAACTCTTGGCATAGCATTGTCGCAGAAAAACTTGCAGGCAGATCTACAGCAATTCCTCAATAAGAGTGTGACTTAATCTGCTGTAGTTATCATGTCGAAGACTATGTAACGGTTCCGTTTTCAGGTACCAATGGCACACATGAAAACGTAGTTCTCTTTCTTCAGACACGGGAAAAGACATTTTACACTGCATTTAACCTTTGCTCTGAAAACTATCTCTCTTTTCCTTCCGAATATGAGTGTACTGTTGTGAAGGAGGCACGTGAACATTGAGACTAACTTCTAGTTGAAGTGGATGAAATACAGCGGAAATAGCTAGAAATAGGGTTACAAAGTTCACACTGCAACAGACAGGATTGTTTTTTCTGATGGATGTACATCCCTCCGCAGATCATCGAGTCACAGAGCCATAGAGCATGGAAAAGGAGCCTTCAGTCCAACTCATCCATGCTGACCTCGTTTCCCAAACTGAACTAATCTCATTTGCCTGCAGTTAGCCGATATCCATCCAAACCTTCCCTCTTCACGTACCTGCTCAAATGTATTTTGTGCGTAACACTTTTTCACACCTCTACGTTTCTTTCTGGCAGTTCTATCCACATATGAACCATTTGATGTGTGAAAAATTTGCCTCTCAAGTCACTTTTATTTTTTTTGTCTTCTCACCTTACAATTATGCACTCTAATTCTGAAATCACTTACACTGGGGAATGACCTTGGCTTTTCACGTTATTTGTGTCCCTCATAATTTTAAATACCTCTGTAAGGTCACCCCTCAACCTCTCATGCATTAAAAAAAACAGTTTACCTATCCTCTCCATATAACTCAAATATTTCAGTCCTGGTAACATCCTTGTAAATATTTTCTTCACATTTTCCAATTTAATAATATCATTCCTGGAACAGGGAGAACAGAATGAAATTCAATAATCTAAAAGTGGCCTTACCAACATCCTATATAACAACATGACATCCCAACTCCTATTTTCAATGATCTGATCAATGACAATAAGAGTGTCAAATGCCTTTTTCACCACCCTGTCTACTTGTGGCGCAACGTTATGCAAATGCACTCTAATGTCTCTCTGCTCAACAGTCGCCAGACACCTACTATTAACTGTTTATGTCCTACCCGGGCTGACCTTATTAAAATTCAACACCTCATATTTATCTAAATTAAACTCCATTTGCCACTTCTCAAACGATTGGCCCAATTGATCAAGCTTCCTTGAAATCATCGATAACATTCATTGCTGCCAAGTTTACCACAAATTGTTTTTTATCTCGTTGATGTTAACCCTACTGAGAATCCTCTTGCAAGGATGCCTGCCTTGAAAAAGTTTTCCTCCTCTCCCTACAAGAATCTCAGGGAGCCCATTTCGCACTGAAACTCCCAGGTACTCTATGCTACTTTCTCCCCACCCCCACCCTCCTCTCCTTTATCTCTCCACCCTTTAGGCACTCTGCCAGTATTCATGATAGAGGGCGTTTGCCCGAAACGTCGATTTACCTGCTCCTCGGATGCTGCCTGAACTGTTGTAATTTTCCAACACCACTCTAATCCAGAATCTGGTTTCCAGTATCCGCAGCCCTTGTTTTTACCTCGTTTATTTTAACCCTACTGCGAATCCTCTAGCAAGGATGACTGCCTTGAAGAAGTTTTCCTCCTCTCTCTACAAGAGTCTCAGGGAGTTCCTCTCCCTCTGCAACTCCCAGGTAATCTATGCTACATATTCCCCACCCCCACCTTCCTCTCATTTATCTCTCCAACCTTCAGCCACTCTGCCTGTAGTCCTGATGAAGGGCTTTTGCCCGAAACATCGATTTTCCTGCTCCTCGGATGCTGCCTGAACTGCTATGCTTTTCCAGCACCACTCTAATCCCGACAGGAAGCACCACTGTCGCAGCAAACACACGTCTTTTCTGCCTTCAGTAATTACTGAGAAAGCAGGTAAAAACACAGGCGATCCCGGGTCAATTCGTAAGTTGGTTCCCAAACTAGGTTCGTGACGAAGTTAGGGGTGTGGTGGTGGTGTGGGGCTGTGTGACCAAAGACCATTGACCAATAGGGTACCACATGAAGCAGTACTGGCTCCCTTATTGTTTGCAGTATCCATAAACAATTTGAATGAGAATGTGTGAGAGATGATAAATTTATTTTGTGGATGAAGAGGAAGGTGTTGCATTAGAGGAGGATACAGACAAATTGCTCAAATGGGCAGATCCTGCATTTATCTGAAAAGGGACTCCTTGAACGTTAAACGATTGAACATCGTCAGATGGGCAAATGGTGTTTAACTTTGATAAAAGGCAGGTGATGTACTTTTGAAGAAGGAATAAGACAAGGGAGTACTCAAGGCAGAACAGTAGGAAGCTCAGAGCGATTTAGCGGTGCTTATCCACATATATCAGAAACTGGCCATAGAGACTAAACGGGAAGTTAAGAAGGTTAATGGTTCGCTTGAACATAAGTTTAATTCTAATCACTTAAAAGTGAAAAGCCTGAGGTTTAGAGGAGGATTTGAGGATTGTTTTGTCCAGAGAGATTAAAGTGGTGGGATTACTCTTGTGAAAGTAGTTGTGGCAGGAACCATCGCAACTTCCAAAAAAAATTTGGATAAGCCATTGATGATGTAGACCAACGTGGAGGGGCCAAATGGCCTAGTTTTCCTATTTCTAATGGGCTTACGAAGTGTCTGAACTGCTGTAGATTTAAAGTACCTCATGCTGTACAGACTCATTCGGCCGAAGGTCTTCTTCTGTATTGTATGATTCTATGATTTAATGTTCTTTTTTCTTTGCTCAGACTTGTTTTAGGATCGTGCAATTCAAATCGTTAACCAAGATTCTTTGCAAAATACTATAAACTTTTCCAAATCTGGATGCATCTCAGGTGTTATGTGATAACTCCAGACCATTGTTCTGGGTCAGCAATATTCACGAACCGATCTTCTTCCAACGAATGAAAGGCAGTGTTTGCCAATTTTGGTCAGAGTTCTTTAGGTGGTAAACAGTAATCGAGTCGATGTATGGGTTTCAGTGAGACTTTTCATAAGGCGCCACATGACAGACTGACCATAAAAATAAGAGCACACTGGAATATGAACTGAAGGATCAGTAATTGGCCTCAGGGTGTTGGTCGAGAACTGTCAGTTTTTAGCTTCTCACTTGTGTAGTGAGTAAAGAGCCGAGAAACAGGATAAGTGCAACCATACCTTTGTTGGCAGCATGGAACAGGATAAGCCCAATGGCCTCCATCCATGTTGTCAACATTGATGAGTTTAAGTATTGGATGGTCATTGCTTATGGTTACTAACTATCTTCAGCCAAGCATAGGGGGGTGGAAAATGTATTGGGGCTTTGCCTCAAGTGTGTGGCACAGTATTAAACGTGGAGCAACAATTGTCCTCAGTATCTTTCAGGGACCTCAACGTGAGATCACACTAAATGTAAAGTAAGTGTGCTCCTTCCTGTCCTGTAAAATAAATGTTTATAAAATTGTGTAAAAAGTCATTGACTTCCACAAGTCCATTTCTTTCCTTGAGACGAGCTATTGAGCTGTTCTGTAGAAAGTGGCGAATATTTTACATACAAAGTAGGCAGTAGACTAACATTGTCCTGTTCTCACTGCTGTACAAGGTGAAATTTTTGCATCACTACATCGAATCAGCAGTTTAGATTATGAAACTCACGATGATACATGCAATATTGTTATTGGCTGGCTGACTTGTTTGCGTTTTATCGAAAATGTCTGTATCATGATGCATCCCTTTATCCATTCCCCCACAACTTCTTACTTACGTAATTGTATAGTGAATGTTCGCAATCTGCTCGGTGTAAGACCGCCAGACTTTGAAATTTAAATTCAACACAAATCTGGAACTGCAATTAAAAAAATCGAACCTTTATTCCAGAAACATTACTGACGATCTCTGGTTTAATAGTGCACCGAAAGTATCTCTCGGCCATCAGCTCCCCACACTGTAGATGCACAATAAAGAAATGCCAGGCAGCAACACAACTTCATGGTATGGTCTCTAAGAATGAGTTTTAGGAATTGCTGTTTACCTGAAGGTTGTGTTTGTGCAAATTTCCTTTCCATCCTGACATGAAATATTCAGCTCTCAATAACCATGGTTTACAAATCATGCACTCAATGCGTCATTATGTGTACATCGAGACTACGCAGCAGCTCCCAGTCACAGGATTTAAGATTTGGGTATCATATAATCACAGAATCATAGAGTGCCGTAGCAACTCCTCTGCACATGAAGTCTGTCCCAGCAAACTAAACGAACTTTGTATCTGAGAGAGAACAGCAGTGCTTCAGTCGCTGATGGAGATCAGCGGTGTCTTTGCAACTGAGCGAGAACGGCAAGGCCTGTGTATCTGAGGGAGAACAGCAAGGCCTGACTAACTGAGGAAGAAGAGCAGAGCTTGAGTAGCCTTAGGAGACCTGCAGTGCCAGTGTATGTCAGAGAGAACAGAAGTGCCTTCGTATCTGAAAGAGAACAATAGTGCCTGGGTAGCTGAGGGAGATCAGCGTTGTCTTTGTAACTGAGCGAGAACAGCAAGGCCTGTGTATCTGAGGGAGAACAGCAGTGCCTGACTAACTCAGGGAATACAGCAGTGTTTGAGTAACTGAAGGAGACCTGCAGTGCCAGTGTAAGTGAGAGAGAACAGCAATGCCTTTTTATCTGAAAGGGAACAGCAGTGTCTGAGTAGGTGAAGGAGAATAGCAGTGCCTGTGTATCTGAGGGAGAACAGCAGTGCCTGTGTATCTGGGAGGGAACAGAAGTGCATGTGTATCTATGAGAGAACAGCAATACCTCTGTAGCCGGGAAGGAAAAACAGTGCCTGTGTATCTGAAAGAGAACAGCAGTACCTCTGTAGCAGGGAGCCAACAGAAGTCCCTGAGTAGCGCAGGGAAAACAGCAGTGCCTGTGCATCTCAGAGAGAACAGCAGGGTCTGTGTTTCTCAGAGAGTACAGCAGTGTCTTTGTGTCAGAGAGAGAACAGCGGTGTTTTTGTATCTGAGTCAGAACAGCAGTGTCTGAGCATTTGAGAGAGAACAGCAGGGCTTCTTTAGCAAGGAGACAACAGTAGTGCCTGTTTATCTTAGAGAGACCAGCAGTGCCTGAGTATCTCAGAGAGAGCAGAAGTGCCTGTGCATCTGAGAGAGAACAGCATGGCCTGTGTTTCTCAGAGAGAACAGCAGTGTCTTTATATCTGAGAAAGAACAGCGGTATATTTGAATCTGAGAGATAACCGCTGTGTCTGAGAATCTTAGAGAGAACAGCAGTGCCTCTGTAGCAGGGACAGAACAGTAATACCTGTGTATCTGAGAGAAAACAGCAGTGTCTGTGTATGTGAGAGAGAACGGCAAGGCCTGCGTATCTGAGGGAGAACAGCAAGGCCTGACTAACTGAGGGGGAAGAGCAGTGCTTTAGTAGCCGAAGGAGACCTGCAGTGCCTGTGTATGTGAGAGGGAACAGAAGTGCCTATGTATCTGAGAGAGAACAGCAGTGCTTGAGTAGCTGAGGGAGATCAGCGTTGTCTTTGTAACTGAGCGATTACAGCAAGGCCTGACTAACTGAGGGAATACAGCAGAGTGTGGGTAACTGAAGGGGACCTGCAGTGCCAGTGTATGTGAGAGAGAACAGGAGTGCCTTTGGAACTGAGAGGGTACTGCAGAGCCTGAGTAGGTGAGGGAGAACAGCAGTGCCTGTGTATCTGGTTGGAAACAGAAGTGTGTGTATATCTGTGAGATAACAGCAGTACCTGTGTAGCGGGGAGGTAACAGCAGTGCCTATGTATCTGAGGGAGAACAGCAGTACCTCTGTAGCAGGCAGCGAACAGAAGTGCCTGAGTAGCGGAGGGAAAGCAGCAGTGCCTGTGCATCTGAGAGAGAACAGCAATGCCTGCGTTTCTCGGAGAAAACAGCAGTGCCTTTGTGGCTGAGAGAGAACCGCAATGCCTGAGCCTTGGAGAGAGAACAGCAGTGCCTGTGTATCTGAGAGAGAACAGCAGGGCCTGTGTATATGAGAGAGAACAGTAGGGCCTGTGTTTTTCAGAGATAAGAGCAGTGTATTTGTATCTGAGAGAGAACAGCGGTAGCTTTGTATCTGAGCGAGAACCGCAATGTCTGAGCATCTGAGAGAGAAGACCTGTGCCTCTGTAGCAGGGTGGGAACAGTAGTGCCTGTGTACCTGAGAGAGAACAGCAGTGCCTATCTGTCTGAGAAAGAACAGCAGTGCCTGTGTATCTGAGGGAGTTCAGCAGTGCCTGCGTATCTGAGGGAGAACAGCAGTGCCTGTGTATCTGAGAGAGAACAGCAGTGTCTTTGTGTCTGAGAGAGAACAGCAGTGTCTGAGTCGGGGATGGAAACAGCAGTGCCTCTGCATCTGAGAAAGTGCATCAGAGCCTTTGTATCTGAGAGAGAACAGCAGTGTCTTTGTATCTGAGAGAGAACAGCAGTGCTGTGTATCTGAGAGAGACCAGCAGTGCCTGAGTATCTGAGGTGGATTCGCAGTATCGGTGCGTCTGAGAGAGAACAACAGTAGCTGTATACGTGAGAGAGAACAGCAGTGCCTGTATATCTGAGAGAGAACAGTTGTGCCTCTGTAGCTGGGAGAGAAAAGTAGTGCCTCTGTAGCAGGAAGACAGCAGCAGTGTCTATGTATCTGAGAGAGAACAGCAACGTCTGAGCAGCTGAGGGAGATCAGCGGTTTCTTTGTGTCAGAGAGCGAACAGCAGGGCCTATGTATGTGAGGGAGTTCAGCCGTGCCTCGGTCTCTGATTGAGAACAGAAATGCCTACGTAACTGAGTGACAACAGCAGTGTCTGTGAATCTGAGAGAGAACAACAGTACCTATGTACCTGAGAGTGACCAGCAGTGCCTCTGTATCTGAGAAAGAGCATCGGAGGCTGTGTATCTGTGAAAGAACAGCAGTGTCTTTGTATCTGAGCGAGAACAGCAGTGCCTGTGTATCTGAAAGAGCAGAGCCATGACTCTGTAACAGGGAGAGAACAGCAATGTCTATGTATCTGAGAGAGAACATCAGTACCTTTGCAACAGAGTATCAACAACAGTGTCTTTGTATCTGAGAAAGAACAGTAGTGTCCTTTTAACTGAGAGAGAACAGCAGAATCTTTGTATCTGAGAGGGACCAGCAGTGCCTGTGTATCTGAGAGAGAAGTGCGGTGACTCTGTAGCAGGGAGAAAACTGCAGTGCCTATGTATCTGAGAGAGAACAGCAGTGTCTGTGTATCTGAGAGAGAACTGCAGTGCCTGTGTATCTGAGGGAGTTCAGCAGTGCCTGTGTATCTGAGGGAGTTCAGCAGTGCCTGTTTATCTGAAAGAGAACAGCGGTGTCTTTGTCTCTGAGAGGGGACAGCAGTGCCTGAGTAGCTGAGGGTGAACATCAGTGCCACTGTATTTGAGAGAGAACAGCAGGGCCTCTGTATCTGAGAGAAGACAGCAGTATCTTTATATCTGAGAGGGATCAGCAGTGCCATTGCATCTGAAGGGAACAGCAGTGTCTCTCTATCAAAGAAAGAAGAGCAGGGCCAGTCTATCTGAGAGAGAACAGCAGGGCCTGTGTATGTGAGGGAGTTCGGCAGTGCCTGGGTCTCTGAATGAGAACAGCAGTGCCTATGTAACTGAGTGACAACAGCAGTGTCGGTGTATCTGAGAGAGAACAGCAGTACCTCTTTAGCTGGGAGTGAACAGCAGTGCCTATGTATCTGTGAAAGTGCATCAGAGCCTGTGTATCTGAGAGAGAACAGCAATGTTTTTGTATCTGAGAGAGAACAGCAGTGTCTTTGTATCTGAGAGGGAACAGCAGTGCCTGAGTGGCTGAGGGAGAACAGCAGATAACTTTGTACATGATGGAGAACAGCAGAGCCTCTGTATCAAAGAGAGATGGGCATGGTCTGTGTATCTGAGAGAGAACAGCAGTGCCTCTGGAGCAGGGAGAGAATAACAGCGCCTGTGTATATGAGAGAGAACAGACGCGGATTTTATCTGAGGGAGAACAGAAATGCCTGTGTATATGTAAGAGACCAGCAGTGCCTCTGTATCAGAGAGAGAACAGGACCACCTTTGTATCTGATAGAGAATGGCAGTTTCTCTGTTTCAGAAATGGAACAGCAGTACCTGCGCATCTGAGAGAGTACGGCAATGACATTGTATCTGAGAGGGGAATTCCGTACCTGTGTTGGTGAGAGAGAACAGTACTGCCTTTGTAACCGGGGGAGGAATTCAGTACCTGTATTGCTGAGAGAGAACAGCAATGCCGTTATGTCTGAGACAGAACTGCAGTGCCTATGTTCCTGAAAGAGAACAGCAATGCCTCTGTATCAGAGAGAGAACAGCAGTGTCTGTGTGTCTGAGAGAAAACAGCAATGCCTCTGTTTCGGAGCGAGTACCTTTGTATCTCAGAAAGGACAGCAGTGCCTGTATATCTGGATGAGACAAACAGTCCCTCTGTGAGAATGTGAACAGCAGTGCCTCTCTATCCGAGAGCGAACACCAGTGCCAGAGGTTCTGAGAGAAGACCAACAATGCATGGTTATCTGAGAGAAATCAGAAGTGCCTTTCTATCTGTATCTGAAAGAGAACAGCAGTGCCATCGTATCTGAGAGAGAAGTAACATTGCGTCTGAGAGAGTACTGCAGTACCTATATTTCTAAGAGAGAAGAGCAATGCCCTTATATCTGAGAGAGAACAGCAGTGCCTATGTATCTGAGACAGAACAGCAAAGCCTGTGGATCTGAGAGGGAACTGCAGTGCCATTGTATCTGGGAGAGACCAGTAGTGTCTATGTCTCTGAGAGAGAGCAGCAATGCCCATGTATCAGAGAGAGAACACCAGTTCCTGTTTATCCGGGAATAAACAGCAATGCCTCTATATCTGAGCGAGGACTGAATGCCTTTGTATCTGAGGGAGAACAGAAATGCCTGTGCGTCGGAGAGAGAACAGCAATGCCTCTGTATTAGAGCGAGAACAGTAGTGCATCTGTATCTGAGACAGAACAACAGTAACATTGTTTCTGAGAAAGGAGAGTGGTACCTGTATTCTAAGAGAGAACAGCTGTGGCTCTGCATCAGAGAGAGAACAGCAATGCCTCTGCATCAGGCAGAGAGCAGCAGTATCTTTCTATCTGAGTGAGAACAGCTGTAACTCTGGTTCACAGAGAGAACAGCAGTGCCTGTGTCTCTGAGAGAGGACAGCAGTACTTTGTTTCTGAGAGAGCAGCAGTGCCTTTGAAACTGAGAGAGAGCAGCAGACTCTGTGTCTGAGAAAGAACAGCAATGCCTCTGTTTTAGAGCAGAACAGAAGTACCTTTGTTTCTCAACGAGGACAGCAGTGCCTGTGTATCTGGAAGTGACCACCAGTGCCTCTGTGAGAGGTCGAACACCAGTGCCTGTGTATCTGAGAGTGAACAGCAGTGCCTGTGTACCTGAGAGCGAACAGCAGTGCCTGTATTTGAGAGCGAACAGCAGTGCCTGAGAATCTGAGAGAAGAATAGCAGTGCCTGTGTTTCTGAGAAAGTACAGTAGTGTCAGTGTCTCTGAGGGAGAGAACAGCAGGGCCTTTGTATTAGAGAGAGAACAGCAGTGCCTGTGTTCCTGAAAGAGGATAACAATGCCACCGTATCAGAGTGAGAGCAGCAGTGTATGTGTATCTGAGAGAGAACAGCGAAACATTTGTATATGAGCGAAAACAGCAGTACCCTTATATCTGAGAGGCAATGGTCATGCCTCTGTATCTGAGAGAAAACAGCAATGCTGTTGTATCTGAGAGAGAACTGCAGTGCCTGTGTTCCTGAAAAAGGACAACAATGCCACTATATCAGAGTGAGAGCAGCAGTGTATGTGTATCTGAGAGAGAACAGCACTACATTTGTATTGCAGAGAGGACAGCAGTGCCTGTGTTTCTGAGAAAGTACAGTAGTGCCAGTGTCTCTGAGGGAGACAACAGCAGAGCCTTTTTTTTTTATCAGAGAAAGAACAACAGTGCCTGTGTTTATGAACGAAAACAGCACTACCCTTCTAGCTGAGAGAAAATGGTAGAACCCGTGTAACTGCGTGAGAACTGCAGTGCCATTGTATCTGAGAGAGGACAGCAGTACCTGCGTTTCTGAGCAAGACCAACAATGCCTTGGTATCTGAAAGGAAACTGGAGTGCTTTGTATCTGAGAGAGAACGGCAGTGCCTCTGTTTCAGAGAGAGAAGAGCAGTACCTGTGTAACTGAGAGAGGACAGCAGTACCTGTGATTCTGAGAATGGCAGTGCCTTTGGACCTGAGAAAGGATGGCAGTTCCTGTGTATCAGTGAGGGAACAACAATGTCTGCAAATCAGTGAGAGAAAAGCATTGCGTATGTGTCTGAAAGAGAACAGCAGTGCCTTGTTTCTGAGAGAGAACAGCAGTGCCTCTGAGTCAGTGAGAGAACAGCATTGTGTATTTGTCTGAGAGTAAATAGTAGTGCCTGTGTATCTGATAGAGAACATTTGAGCCTTGGCATCTGAGAGAGAACCGCAGGTTTTGTGTTTTTGAGAGAGAAAAACAATGACTGTGTATCTGAGAGAGAACAGCAGTGCCTGTGTATGTGGAAGAGACCAGCAGTGTCTCTGTATCAGAGAAAGAACAACAGTGCCGGTGTATCTGAGAGAGAACAGCATTGCCTGTGTATCTGAGAGACTACAACAGTGCATTGGTATGTGAGTTAGAACAGCAGTGCCCGTGTATCTGGAAGAGACCAGCAACGACTCTGCATCAGAGGACGGAGCGCAGAGCCTTTGTATCTGACAGACAACAGCAATGTGTCTGCATCCGAAATAGAACAGCAGTGTAAGTGTGTCTCAAAAGGAATAGCAGTGCCAGTGTGTCTTAGCCCAAAACACCAGTGCGTTTGTGCCTGAGAGAGAACAGCAGTAACATTGCGTCTGAGAGAGGACAGCAGCACCTGTATTTCTAAAAGAGAACAGTAGTGCCCTTACATCAGAGAGAGAGCAGCAGTGCCTGATTATCAGAGACAGGACAACAATGTCTGTGGATCTGAGAGGGAACTGCAGTGCCACTGCATCTGGGAGGGACCAGCAGCGACTATGTCTCTGAGAGAGAGCAGCAATGCCTCTGCATAAGAGAGAGAAAAGCAGTTCCTGTTTATCTGGGAAAGGACAGCTTTGCCTTTGTATCTGAGTGAGGACTGAATGCCTTTGTATCTGCGAGAGAACAGCAATGCCTGTCTGTCGGAGAGAAAACAGCAATTCTCTGTATGTGAGCGAGAACAACAGTGCCACTAAAACTGAGACAGAACAGCAATAAGATTGCGTCTGAGAGAGGGCAGCAGTTCCTGTATTTCTAAGAGACAACAGTATCTGTGTATCTGAGAGATAACAGCAGTGCCTGTGCATTTGAGATAGAACACAAATGCCTCAGCATCAGAAAGAGAACAGCAGATCCTGTATGTCTGAGAGAGAACAGCATTGTCTTTTTATCTGAGGGAGAACAGCAGTGCCAGTGTGTTTGTAAGAGACCAGCAGTGCCTCTGTATCTGAGAGAGAACAGGAGTGTCTTTGTATCTGAGAGAGAACGGCAGTGCCTCTGTTTCGGAGAGAGAACAGCAGTACCTGCGTATCTGAGAGAGTACGGCAGTGCCATTGTATCTGCGAGAGGAATTCAATACCTGTGTTGCTGAGAAAGAACAACAGTGCCTTTATATCTGAGAGAGGAATGCAGTGCCCACATATCTGAGAGAGAACAGCAATGCCGTTGAGTCTGAGAGAGAACTGCAGAGCCTATGCACCTGAGAGAGAACAGCAATGCCTCTGCATCAGAGAGAGAACAGCAGTGTTTGTGCATCTAGAAGAGACGATCAGTGCCTCTGTGAACGAGTGAACAGCAGTGCCTGCGTATCTGGGAGCGAACAGCTGTGCCTAAGCATCTGAGAGAAGAACAAAATTGCCTGTGTATCTGAGAGAGAACAGCAGTGCCACTGTATCTGATAGAGGACAGCAGTGCCTTTGTATCTGAGAGAGAACAACAGCGCCTGTGTATCAGAGAGAGAACAGCAGTGTTTGTGTATCTAGAAGAGACCATCAGTGCCTCTGTGAACGAGTGAACAGCAGTGCCTTTGTATCTGAGAGAGAACAGCAGTGCCTGTGTATCTGAGAGAGAACAGCAGTGTAATTGTATCTGATAGAGAACAGCAGTGCCATTGTATCTGAGAGAGGACAACAGTGCCTTTGTACCTGAGAGAGAACAGCGGTGTCTGTGTAACTGAGGGAGAACAGCAGTGCCATTGTATCTGAGACAGGACAGCAGTGCCCATGTACCTGAGAGAGAACAGCAATGCCTCTGTATCGGAGAGAGAACATCAGTGCCTGAGTACCTGAGAGAGAACAGCACAGCCACTCTTTTTAAGAGAGGACAGTAGTACCTCTGTTTCCTCAAGAGAATAACTGGGCCTCTGTATCAGAGAGAGAACAGCAGTGACTTTGTACCTGTAAGAGACCAGCAGTGCTCTGTATCAGGAAGAGAACAGGAGTGCCTTTGTGTCTGAGGGAGAACAGCAGTGCCTGTAGATATCAGAGAGCACAGATGTGCTTGGGTATCTGAAGGAGAACGTCTGAGCGTTAACATCTGAAAGAGAACAGCAGGTTTTGTTAGTCTGAGAGAGAAAAACACTGCCTGTGTATGAGATAGACAACAGCAGTGGCTGTGTATTTGAGGGAGATCAGCAGTCATTGTTTATCTGAGAGAGAACAGAGGTGCCTGTGTATCAGGAAAGGAACCAGAAGTGACTGTGTATCAGAGAGAAACCAGCAGCGCCTTTGTGTCTGAGGCAGAAAAGCAGTGCGTGTCTATCAGAGGGAGAACAGCAGTGTCTGTGCATCTGACAGAGAACAGCAGTGCCTGTGTATGTGAGCGAGAATAGCAATGCCTGTGCATCGGAGAGAGAACAGGGATGCCTCTCTATCGGATATAAAACAGTAGTGCCTGAATATATGAAGCAGAATTGCAGTCCCAGTATATCAGAGACAGAATAGCAGTGCCTGTGTATCTGAGAGGGAACAACAGTCATTGTTTATCTCTTGGGGAACAGCAATGTCTGTGTACCTGAGAAAGAACAGCAATGTCTGTGCATCTGGAAGAGAACAGCACTGCCTGTGTATCTGAGAGAGAACAGCAGTGCCTCTGTATCGGAGATAACTCAGCAGTGCCTGTGTGTCTGTGACAGAATAGTAATGTCTGTGCATCTGAGGGAGAACAGCAGTGCCTTTTATCTGAGACAGAACAGCAGTGACTGTGTATCTGAGAGAGAACAGCAAAGCCTCTGTATCTGAGAGAGAACAGCAGTTCATTTGTATCTGAGAGAGAACAGCAGTACCATGGAAGTAGAAATTCAGTTAACTGGGAAGATGATAAAAGCTAGAATTATTTTCCATGGAGCAGAAAACATTGAGCGCAGATTCAATAGAGATGATCAGATGCCTGAGAGAGAAAACAACAGTGCCTGAATATCTGAAAGAGAACAGCAGTTCCTTTTCCTCTGAGAAGAACAGCAGTTGTGCAACTGAGAGAGAACAACAGCACTTGTGTATCTGAGCGAGAACAGCAATGACTGTGTATCAGAGAGAGAGCAACAGTGCCCGACTATCTGAGAGAGAACAGCAGTGTCTGTGCAGCTGAGGGAGAACAAAATTGCCTTTAGATATCAGAGAGCAGAGCAGTGCCTGTGTATGTGAGAGAGAGCAGCAGAGCCTTTGTATGTGAGAGAGAATAGCAATGTCTCTGCATCAGAAAGAGAACAGCAGTGCATGTATATCTCAGAGAGAATATCACTGCTTGTGTGTCGGAAACCCCAAACAGCAGTGCGCTTGTGTCTGAGAGAGAACAGCGCTGCCTGTGTATCTGAGAGTGATTAGCAATGCCTCTGTCAGAAAGAGAACAGCAGTGCCTAAGTATCTGAGAGTGAATAGCAGAGCCTGCGTATCTGAGAGAGAACAGCAGTGTCAGCGTATCTTAGAGAGAACAGCAGTTTTTTCTGTGTCTGAGAGATAACAGCAATGCCTCTGCATCTGGAAGGGACCAGCAGTGACTGTGTATCAGAAAAAGAACAGCAGTGTAATTGTATCTGAGAGAGAACAGCACTGCCTGTGTATCTGAGAGAGAACAGCGATGCCTCTGTGTCTGAGACAGAATAGTAGTGCCTGTGCATTTGAGGGAGAACAGCAGTTTCTTTAATCTGAGACAGAACAGCAATGCCTCTGTATCTGAGCGAGGACTGAATGCCTTTGTATCTGAAGGAGAACAGCAGTGCCTGCGTGTCAGAGAGAGACGAGCAATGCCTCTGCATCAGAGCGAGAACAGCAGTGCCTGTACACCGGAGAGGGAACAGCATTGCATTTTTATCTGAAAGAGAACAGCAGTGCCTGTGTCTCTGAGAGAGAATGGCAGTGACTCTGTTTCGAAGAGAGAGCAGCAGTACCTGCATATCTGAGATAGAACAGCAGTACAATTGTATCTGAGAGAGGAATTCAGTACCTGTGTTGCTGAGATAGAACAGAAGTACAATTGTCTCGGAGAGAGGAATTCAGTACCTGTGTTGCTGAGAGAGAACAGCAATGCCGTTTTGTCTGAGAGAACTGCAGTGCCTATGTACCTGAGAGAGAACAGCAATACCTCTGTTTCAGAGCGAGAACAGAAGTACCTTTGTATCTCAGAGAGGACAGCAGTGCTTGTGCATCTGGATGAGACCATCAGTGCCTCTGTGAGAGAGTAAACAGCAGTGCCTGCATATCTAACAGCGAACAGCAGTGTCTGAGGTTGTGAGAGAGACCGGCAGTTCCATTGTATCTGATAGAGGACAGCAGTGCCTGTGTATCTGAGAAAGTACAGCAGTGCCAGTGTCTCTGAGAGAGAGAACAGCAGAGCCTTTTTATTAGAGAAAGAACAGCAGTGCCCGTGTTTATGAGCGAAAACAGCAGTATCCTTCTATCTGAGAGAGAATGGTAGTGACTGTGTAACTGCATGAGAACAGCAGTGCCGTTGTATCTGAGAGAGGACAGCAGTACCTGTGTTTCTGAGAGAGACCAGCAATGCCTTTGTATCTGAAAGAGAACTGTAGTGCCCGTGTGTCTGTAAGGGACCAGCAGTGCCAATGTATCAGAGAGAGAACTGGAGTGCTTTGTATCTGAGAGAAAAAGGCAGTACCTCCTTTACAGAGAGAGAACAGAAGTACCTGTGTAACTGAGAGAGGACAGCAGTACCTGTATTTCTGAGAGAGAACAGGAGTGCCTGTGTATCTGAAAGAGAACAACAGTGCCTCTGAATCAGTGAGAGAACAGCATTGCTGATGTGTCTGAAATATAACAGCAGTGCTTTTGTGTCTGAGCGAGAACCTGAGTGCCTGTGGATCTGAGCGAGAATAACACTGCCTCTGAATCAGTGAGAGAACAGCATTGTTTATGTGTCTGAAAGAGAACAGCAGTGCCTTTGTATCTGAGAGAGAACAGTAGTGCCTCTGAGTCAGTGAGAGAACAGCATTGCTTATGTATCTGAGAGTGAATAGCAGTGCCTCTGTATCTGAGAGAGAACAGCAGTAACGTTGTGTCAGAGAGGACAGCAGTACTTGTATTTCTAAAAGCGAACAGCAGTGCCCTTATATCTGAGGTAGAGCAGCAGTTCCTGCGTATCTGAGAGGGAATTGCAGTGCCATTGTATCTGGGAGAGAGCAGCAATGCCTCTGTATCAGAGAGAGAACAGCAGTTCCTGTTTATCTGGGAATAAACAGCTATTCATCTGTATCTGAGCGAGGACTGAATGCCTTTGTAAGTGAGAGAGAACAGCAATGCCTGTGTTTCAGAGAGAGACTAGCCATGTCTCAGTATCAGAGCAATAACAGCAGTGCCTTTTTATCTGAGTGAGGACAGCTGTACCTGTGTATATGAGAGAGAACAGCTGTAGCTCTGCTTCAGAGAGAGAGAACAGCAGTGCCTGTACGTCTGAGAGAGAACGGCACTGCATTTTTATCTGAGAGAGAAAAACAGTGCCTGTGTCTCTGAGAGAGAACGGCAGTGACTCTGATTCGGAGAGAGAGCAGCAGTACATGCATATCTGAGAGAGTACGGCAGTACCATTGAATCGGAGAGATGAATTCAGTGCCTGTGTTGCTGAGAGAGAACAGCAATGTCTGAGAGAACTGCAGTGTCTATATCACTGAGAGAGAACAGCAATGCCTCTGTATCAGAGAGAGAACAGCAGTGACTGTATACCTGACAGAGAACAGCAATACCTCTGTTTCAGAGCGAGAACAGAAGTACCTTTGTATCTCAAAGAGGACAGCAATGGATGTGCATCTGGATGAGATAATCAGTGCCTCTGAGAGAGAGAGAGTGAACAGCAGTACCAGTGTATCTAACAGCAGTGCCTGAGGGAGTGAGAGAGAGCAGCAGTTCTATTGTATCTGATAGAGGACAGCAGTGCCTGTGTATCTGAGAGAGACAGCAGTGGCACTGTTCCTGAGAGGGGACAGCAGTACGTGTGTGTATCTGAGAGAGACCAACCGGGCATCTGTATAAGAGAGAGAACAACAGTGCCTATGTATCTGAGACAGGACAGCAGTAACATTGTGTCTGAGAGAGGGCAGCAGTACCTGTATTTCTAAGAGAGAAGCAGTGCCTTTTTATCAGTAAGAGACCAGCAGTGCCTCTGTATCAGAGAGAGAATAGGGGTCCCTTTGTATATGAGAGAGAACGGCAGCGCCTCGGTTTCCGAGAGAGAACCGCAGAGCCTTCTTATCTGACAGAGTACGGCTGTGCCATTGTATTCGAGAGGCGAATTCAGTAACTGTGTTGCTGAGTGAGAACAGCAGTGCCTGTGTATCTGGAAGAGACCATCAGTGCCTCTGCGAGAAAGTGAACAGCAGTCCCTGCGTATCTGAGAGCAAACAGCAGTATTTGAGGATCTGAAAGAAGAACAGCAGTGCCTCTGTATGGGAGAGAGAACAGCAGTACCTGTTTATCTGACAGAGAACAGAAGTGACTCTGTACCAGAGCGAGAACAGCAGTGCCTTTCTATCTAAGAGAGAGAGAGAACACCAGTACCTGTGTATCTTAGAGAGAAAAACAGTGCCACAGTTCCTGAGAGAGGACAGCAGTGCCTGTGTTTCTGAGACTGAACAAATGGGCAATCTGTATAAGAGAGAGAACAGCTGTGCCTGTATATCTGAGAGAGAACAGCAGTGCCTATTTATCAGAGACAGGACAGCATTACCTGTGTATCTGAGAGAGAACAGCTGTAGCTCTGCGTCAGAGAGAGAACAGCAGTGCCTGTATGTCTGAGGGAGAACAGCAGTGAGTTTTTATCTAAGAGAGAACAGCAGTGCCTGTGTATCTGTATTTGGAAGAGACCAAGAGCGTCTTTGGGAGAGAGAGAACAGCAATGCCTGTGTATCTGAGATCGAACAACAGTGCCTGGGGTTCTGAGAGAAGAACAGCAGTGCCGTTGTTTCTGAGAAAGTACGGTAGTGCCAGTGTCTCTGAGGGAGAGAACAGCAGAGCCTTTTTATCAGAGAAAGAACAGTAGTGCCTGTGTTTATGAGTGAAAACAGCTGTACCCTTCTATCTGAAAGAGAATGGTAGTGCCTGTGTAACTGGATGAGAACAGCAGTGCCATTAAATCTGAGAGAGGACAGCAGTACCTGTGTTTCTGAGCGAGACCAGTAATGCCTTTGAATCTGAGAGAGAACAGTAGTTCCCGTGTGTCTGTAAGAGACCAGCAGCGCCTCTGTATCAGTGAGAGAATTGGAGTGCTTTGTTTCTGAGAGAGAACGGCTGTGCCTCTGTTTCAGAGAGAGAAAAACAGTACCCGTGTAACTGAGAGAGGACAGCAGTACCTGTGTTTCTGAGAGAGAACATTAGTGCCTTTATACCTGATAAAGGATAGCAGTGCCATTGTATCTGGAAGAGACCAGCAGTGCTTATGTCTGTGAGAGAGAGCGGCAATGCCTCTGTTTCAGAGCGAGAACAGAAGTACGTTTGTATCTCACAGAGCACAGCAGTGCCTGTGTATCTGGGAAGAGACCATCAGTGCCCCTGTGAGAGAGTCAACAGCAGTACCCGTGTATCTGAGAGCGAACAGTTGTGCCTGAGGAGTTGAGAGAAGAACAACAGTGCCTTTGTTTCTGAAAAAGTACAGTAGTGTCTATGTCTCTGAGGGATATAACAGCAGTGACTTTGTATCAGAGACTGAACAGTAGTACCTGTGTTTCTGAAAGAGAACAACTGGGCCTCTGTATAAGGGAGAGAATGCCAGTACCTGTATATCTGAGAGAACAGCAATACCTGTGTATCTGAGAGAGAACAGCTGTAACTCTGCATCAGAGAGACAACAACAGTGCTTGTAGGTCTGAGACATAAACCAGCAGTGCCTGTGTGTCTGAGGTGGAATAGCAGTGCCTGCGTATCTGAGACAGAATAGCAGTGCCTTTGTATCTGATCGAGAACAGCAGTGCCTGTTTACCTGAGACAGTACGGCAGTGTATTGGTATGTGAGAGAGAACAGTACTGCTTGTGTATCTGAGAGAGAACAGCAGTGCCTCTGAAGCTGAGAAAGAACACCAGTGCCTGTCTAACTGGAAGAGACCAGCAGTGACTATGTATCTGAGAAAGTACAGCAGTGCAATTGTATCTGGGAGAGAACAGTAGTGTCTGTGTATCTGAGAGAGCAAAATGCCTCTATATCACAGAGAGAACAGCAGTGCCTGTGTATCTGAGAGCGAACAGCAATGCCTCTGTTTCAGACCAACAACAGAAGAACCTTTGTGTCTCAGAGAGGACAGCAGTGCCTGTGTATCTGGAAGAGACTATCAGTGCGTCTGTGAGAGTGAACAAAAGTGCCTGTGCATCTGAGAGAGAACAGGAGTACCTGTTTATCTGAGAGAGAACAGAAGTGCCATTTTGTCAGAGAGAGAACACCAGTACCTGTGAATCTGAGAGAGGACAGCGGTGCCTGTGTATCTGAGAGAGAACAGCAGTGCCACTGTTTTTGAGAGCGTACAGCTGTACCTCTGTTTCCTCAAGAGAACAACACTGTCTCTGTATCAGAGAGAGCACAGCAGTGCCGTATATCTGAGAGCGAACAGCAGTGCCTGTGTATCTGTAAGAGACCAGCATTGCTTCTGCATTAGAGAGACACCAGGCGTGTCTTTTTGTCTGTTGGAGAATAACAGTGACTGTAGATATTCGACAGCACAGCAGTGCCTTTGTATCTGAGCGAGAATAGCAATGACTATCTATCAGAGAGAAAACAGCAGTGCCTGTGAACTCAGAGAGAACAGCAATGCCTGTGTATCTGAGATAGAATAACAGTGCCTGCGTATCTGAGAGAGAAGAGCAGTGCCACTCTTTTTGAGAGAGGACAGTAGTACCTCTGTTTCCTCAAGAGAATAACTGGGCCTCTGTGTCAGAGAGAGAACAGCAGTGCTTATATATCTGAAAGAGAACACCAGTGCCTGTGTATCTGTAAGAGACCAGCCGTGCCTCTGTATCAGAGCGAGAACAGGAGTGCCTCTCTCTGTATCTGAGAGAGAACGTCTGAGCTTCGGCATCTGAGACAGCTCAGCGTGCTTTGTGTGTCTGAGAGAGAACAATAGTGCCTGTGTATGTGATAGAGAACGGCAGTGCCTGTGTTTCTGAGAGAGATCAGCAATGCCTCTGTATCAGAGAACAGAACGGCAGTGCCGATGTGTATGAGAGAGAACAGCATCGCCTTCCTATCTGAAAGAGAAAAGCAGTGTCTGTGTATCTGAGAAAGAACAGCAGTGCCTCTGTATCTGAGCGAGGACAGAAGTGTCTGTGAATCTGGGAGAGAGCAGCGGTTCCTTTTTTGTCTGAGAGAACAGCAGTGCCTCTGTATCACAGATATAAGCGCATCGCTACTGTATCTAAGAGAGAACAGCAGTGCCTTTGTATCTGAGAGAGAATAGCAGTGTCTCTGAATCAGTGAGAGTACAGCATTGCTAATGTATCTGAGATAGAACTGCAGTGCCTACATATCTGAGAGAGAGCAGCAGTACCTGTTTATCTGAGACAGAACAGCAATGCCTATGTGTCTGTGGGGTAACTGCCGTGCCATTGCATCTGAGAGACGAATGCACTACCTGGGTTTTTGAGAATGAACAACAGCAGTGACTTTGTATCTGAGAGAGTACACAGTGTCATTGTATCTGTGGGAGAACAGCAGTGCCTTTGCATATGAGAGAGAACAGCAGTGCCAGTGTTTCTGAGATAGAACAGCAATGCCTCTGTATCAGAGAGAGAACAGCAGTGCCTGTTTATCTCAGAGAGAATGGCACTGCCATTGTGTCTGAGAGGCGAATGCACGATCTGGGTTTTACAGAAAGAACAGCAGTGCCTCTGCATCTGAGAGAGAACAGCAAAGCCATTGCATACGAGAGAGAATAGCAGTGCCATTGTATCAGAGAGAGAACAGCAGAGCCTGGTTATCTGGGAAAGAACAGCAATGCCTCTGTACCTAAGCGAGGACAGAAGTGTATTTACATCTGAGAGAGAACAGCAGTGCCTGTGAATCTGGGAGTGAACAGCAGTGCCTTTTTTATCTGAGAGAGAACAGCAGTGCCTGTGTATCTGAGAGAGAACAGCAGTGCGTCTGTATCACAGAGATAAACGCATTGTTTCTGTATCTGAGAGAGAACAGCAGTGCCTTTGTATCTGCGAGAGAATAGCAGTGCCTGTGCATCTGACAGAGAACAGCAGTGCCTCTGAATCAGTCAGAGTACAGCATTGTTAATGTATCTGAGAGAGAACAGCAGTGCCTTTATATCTGAGAGAGAGCAGCAGTGCCTTTGTATCTGAGAGGGAATAGCAATGCCTGTGTGTCTGAGAGGTACCTGTCGTGCCATTGCATCTGAGAGACGAATGCACTACCTGAGTTATTGAGAATGAACAGCAGTGCCTTTGTATCTGTGAGAGAACAACAGTGCCTGTGTATCTGAAAGGGAACTGCAGTGTCATCGTATCTGGGAGAGACTTGCTGTGCATTTGTCGCAGAGAGGGAACAGCAATGCCTCTGTATCAGAGAGAGAACAGCAGTGCTTATTCATCTGGGAAATAACAGCAATGCCTCTGTATCTGAGCGAGGACTGAATGCATTTGTAGCTGAAGGGGAACAGCGGTGCGTGTGTGTTTGCGTGAGAACAGCAATGCCCCTGTATCAGAGCGAGAACAGCAGTGCCTCCGTTTCTGAGACAGAACAACAGTAACATTGTGGCTGAGTGAAGACAGCAGTACCTGTATTTCTAACAGAGAAGGGCAGTGCCCGTGCTTCTGAGAGAGAACAGCAGTGTCTGTGTTTCTGAGAGAGATCAGCAATGCCTCTGTATCAGAGAACAGAACGGCAGTGCCGATGTGTATGAGAGAGAACAGCATCGCCTTCTTATCTGAAAGAGAAAAGCAGTGTCTGTGTATCTGAGAAAGAACAGCAGTGCCTCTGTGTCAGAGGGAGAAGTCATTGCTTACGTATCTGAGGAACAACAGCAGTGCCTTTGTATCTAAGAGCAAACGGCAGAGCCAGTCTATCTGAGAGCTAACGACAGTGCCATTGCAACTGAGATAGAACAGCAGTGTCTTAGCATCTGAGAGAGAAGAACAGTGCCTATGTATCTGTGAGAGTACAGCAGTGCCTTTGTTTCTGAGAGGGAACTGCAGGGCCATTGTATCTGGGACAGACTTGCAGTGCATTTGTCTCAGAGAGAGAACAGCAATGCCTTTGCATCCGAGAGAGAACAGCAGTGCCTGTACATCTGGGAAAGAACAGCAACGCCTCTGTATCTGAGCGAGGACAGCATGCAATTGTATCTGCGAGGGAACAGCGTGTGTGTTGGAGAGAGAACAGCAGTGCCTCCGTATCTGAGAGAGATTAGATTAGATTAGATTAGATTACTTACAGTATGGAAACAGGCCCTTCAGCCCAACAAGTCCACACCGACCCATCGAAGCGCAACCCATCCAGTTACATTCCCCTACATTTACCCCTGCCCCTAACAACTATGAGCAATTTAGCATGTCTAGTTCACCTAACCTGCAAATTTGTAGACTGTAGGAGGAACCGGAGCACCCGGAGGAAACCCACGCAGACACGGAGAGAATGTGCAAACTCCACACAGACAGTTGCCTGAGGCAGGAATTGAACCCGGGTCTCTGGAGCTGTGAGGCAGCAGTGCTAACCACTGTGCCACTGTGCCACCGTGCCGCCCAAAGCGGCAAATTTCTAAGAGAGAAGAGCAGAGTCTGTACTTCTGACAGAGAACAGCAGTGTCTGTGTATCTGAGACAGATCGTATCTGAGACAGATCAGCAGTGCCTGTGTTTCTGCGATAGAACAGCAATGCCTCTGAATCAGAAAGAGAAAATCAGTGCCTATGTATCTGCGTGAGAACAGTAGTGCCTTTGAGAGAGAACAGCAGGTCCAGCGTATCTGAGAGAGAACGGCCGTGCTCTGTATCAGAGAGAGAACAGCAGTGCCTGTTTATCTGAGAGAGAATGTCAGTGCCATTGTATCTGCGAGAGGCCAGCAATGTCTGATTATCTGGGAAAGGAAAGCAATGCCTCAGTATCTGAGCGAGGACAGAAGGGACTTTGCATCTGAGCGAGGACAGCACTGCCTGTGTATCTGAGAAAGAACAGCAGTGCATCTGTGATCACAGTGAGAAGCGCATTGCTTCTGTATCTGAGAGACAACAGCAGTGCCTTTGTATCTAAGAGAGAACAGATGTGCCTGTACATCTGTTAGAGAACAGCTGTGCCTCTGAATCAGTGACAGTGCAGCATTGCTAATGTATCTGAGAGAGAACAGCAGTGCCTCTGTATCTGAGAGAGAACAGGAGTAACATTTTATCTGAGAGAGGACAGCAGTGCCTTTATTTCTAAAAGAGCACAGCAGTGCCTATATATCTGAGAGAGAGCAGCAGTGCATGTGTATCTGAGACACAACAGCAATGCTTGAGTGTCTGAGAGGTAACTGCCGTGCCACCGTATCCGAGACACAAATGCACTACTTGGGTTTTTGAGAAAGAACATCAGCGCCTTTGTATCTGAGAGGGAACTGCAGTGCCATTGTATCTGGGAGAGACTTGCAGTGTATTTGTCTCAGAGGGAAAACAGCAATGCCTCTGTATCAGAGAGAGAACAACAGTGCCTGTTCATGTGGGAAATAACAGCAATACCTCTGTATCTGAGCGAGGACTAAATGCATTTTTATCTGAGAGGGAACAGCAGTGCGTGTGTGTTAGATTGAGAACAGCAATGCCTCTGTATCAGAGCGAGAACAGCAGTGCCTCCGCATCTGAGACAGAACGGCAGTAACATTGTGTCTGAGAGAAGACAGCAGCCCCTGTATTTCTAAGAGAGAAGAGCAGTGCCTGTGCTTCTGAGAGAGAACAGCATTGTCTGTGTATCTGAGACAGATCAGCAGTGCCTGTGTTTCTGAGATAGAACAGCAATGTCTCTGTATCAGAGAGAGAATAGCAGTGCCTATGTATCTGCGTGAGAACAGCAGTGCCTTTGTATATGAGAGAGAACAGCAATGCCTCTGTATCAGGGAGAGAACAGCAGTGCCTATTTATCTGAGAGAGAATGGCATTGCCATTGTGTCTGATAGGCGAATGCACCACCTGGGATTTTTCAGAAAGAACAGCAGTGCCTCTGCATCTGAGAGAGAGCAGCAGTGCCTGTTTATCTGGGTAAGAACAGTAATGCCTCTGTATCTGAGCGAGGACAGAAGTGTCTTTCCATCTGAAAGAGAACAGAAGTGCCTGCGAATCTGGGAGTGAACAGCAGTGATTTTTTTTTATCTGAGAGAGAACAGCATTGCCTGAGTATCTGAGAGTGAACAGCAATGCGTCTACAAAGATAAGCGCATTACTTCTGTATCTGAGCGACAACAGCAGTGACTTTGCATCTGAGAGAGAACAGCAGTGCATGTGCATCTGACAGAGAACAGCAGTGCCTCTGAATCAGTGAGAGTACAGCATTGCTCATGTATCTGAGAGAGAAAACAGCAGTATCTCTGTATCTGAAAGAGAACAGTATTAACATTGTATCTGAGAGAGAACGGCAGTAACTTTATATCTAAAAGAGCACAACAGTGCCTGTATATCTGAGAGAGAACAGCAGTGTCTGTGTATCTGAGACAAATCAGCAGTGCCTGTGTTTCTGAGATAGAACAGCAACGCCTCTGTAACAGCAGTGCCTGTTTATCTCATAGAGAATGGTATTGCCATTGTGTCTGAGAGGCGAATGCACGACCTGGGTTTTACAGAAAGAACAGCAGTGTCTCTGCATATGAGAGAGAACAGCAGTGCCAGTGCATCAGAGAGAGAACAGCAGTATCTGGTTATCTGGGAAAGAACAGCAATGCCTCTGTATCTGAGCGAGGACAGAAGTGTCTTTTCATCTGAGAGAGAACAGCAGTGCCTGTGAATCTTGGAGAGAACAGCAGTGCCTGTGTATCTGAGAGTGAACAGCAGTGCGTCTGTATCACAAAGATAGGCGCATTACGTCTGTATCTGAGAGGCAACAACAGTGGCTTTGTATCTGAGAGAGAACAGCAGTGCCTGTGCATCTGACAGAGAATAGCAATGCCTCTGAATCAGTCAGAGTACAGCATTGCTAATGTATCTGAGAGAGAACAGCATTGCTTTTATATCTGAGAGAGAGCATCAGTGCCTTTGTATCTGAGATAGGACAGCAATGCCTGTGTGTCTGAAAGGTAACTGCCGTGCTATTGCATCTGAGAGACGAATGCACTACTGTTTTTCTGAGAATGAAAAGCAGTGCTTTTTTATCAGAGAGAGAACCACAGTGCCTTTGTATCTGAGAGAGTACACAGTGTCTTTGTATCTGTGAGCGAACAACAGTGCCTTTGTATATGAGAGAGAACAGCAGTGCCAGTGTATCTGGAAGAGACCAGTAGTGCCTTTGTATCAGAGAGAGAACAACAGAGCCTGGTTATCTGGGAAAGAACAACAATGCCTCTGTATCTGAGCGAGGACAGAAGTGTCTTTGCATCTGAGAGACATCAGCAGTGCCTGTGTGTCTGGGGGAGAACAGCAGTGCCTAACTATCTGAAAGAGAACAGCAGTGTCTGAGTATCAGAGGGAGAAGCGCATTGCTTATGTATCTGAGAGACAACAGCAGTGCCTTTTTATCTTAGAGTGAACGGCAGAGCCAGTCTATCTGAGAGCTAACGACAGTGTCATATGCAACTGAGATAGAACAACAGTGTCTTAGCATCTGAGAGAGAAGAGTAGTGCCTATTTATCTGGCAGAGACCTCTTTATCAGGGGGATAACAGCAGTGCCATTCATTCCGCGAGAGAACAGTAATGCCTCTGTCTCAGAGCGAGAACAACAGTGCCCTTCTATCTGAGAGAGAACAGCAGTGCCATTGTATTTGCGAAAGGCCAGCAGTGCCTGTGTATCTGAGAGAGAGCAGCAATACCTCTGTATCAGAGAGAGAACAGCAATGCCTGGTTATCTGGGAAGGAAAATCAATGCCTCTATATCTGAGCGAGGACAGAAGGGTCTTTGCATCTGGTCGAGAACAGCAGTGCCTATGTATCTGATTGAGAACAACAGGGCTGCTGCATCACAAAGACAAGCACATTGCTTATGTGAGATCTGTACATCTGACAGAGAACTGCCGTGCCTCTGAATCAGTGAGTGGACAGCGTTGCTAATGTATCTGAGAGAGAACAGCAGTGCCTCTGTATCCGAGAGAGAACAGTAGTAACATTGTAATTGAGAGAGGACAGCAGTACCTTTATTTCTAAAAGAGCACAGCAGTGCCTGTATATCTGTGAGACAGTAGCAGTTCCTGTGTGTCTGAGACAGAACAGCAATGCCTGTGTGTCTGAGTGGGAACTGTCGTGCCATTGTATTTGACAGAGACCAGCAGTGCGTTTGTCTCTGAGAGAGAACAGCAATGCCTCTGTATCAGAGAGAGAACAGCAGTGCCTGTTTATCTGGGAAAGAACAGCAATGCCTCTGTATCTGATCGAGAACTGAATGCATTTGTGTCTGAGAGAGAACAGCAATGCCTGTGTGTCGGAGGGGAAACAGCAATGCCTCAGTATCTGAGACAGAACAGCATTAACATTGTGTCTGAGAGATGACAGCAGCACCGGTATTTCTAAGAGAGAACAGCAGTGCCTAGGCTTCTGAGAGACAACACGAATGTCTATGTATCTGATACAGAACCGCAGTGTCTCTCTATTTTAGATAGAACAGCAATACCCCTGTATTCGAGAAAGAACAGCATTGCCTATGTATCTCAGTGTGCACAGCAGTACCTGTGTATCTGAGAGAACAGCGGTAGCTCTGCATCAGAGAGATAACAGCAGTGCCTTTACATCTGAGAGAGAACAGCAGTGCCTTTGTATGTGCAAGAGATCAGCAGTGCCTCTGCATAATAGAGAGAACAGGAGTGTCTTTGTATCTGAGAGAGGAATTCAGATCCTGTGTTGCTGAGAGAGAACAGCAATGCCGTTGTGTCTGAGAGAGAACTGCAGTGCCTATGTACCTGAGAGAGAACAGCAACGCCTCTGTTTCGAAGCGAGAACAGAAGTACCTTTGTATATCAGAGAGGACAGCAGTGCCTGGGTATCTGGAAGCGACCATTAGTGCCTCTGTGAGAGAGTGAACAGCAGTGCCTGTGTATCTTTGAAAGTACAGTAGCGCCTGTGTCTCTGAGTAGACAACAGCAGTGCCTTTGTATCAGAGAGAGAACTGCAGTGCCTGTGTTTATGAGCGAAAACACCACTACCCTTTTATCCGAGAGAGAACGGCAGTGCCATTGTGTCTGAGAGGCGAGTACACTAACTGGGTTTTTGTGAGAGAACAGCAGTGCCTTTGTATCTGGGAGAGAACAGCATGCCTCTGTCTCAGAGCGAGAACAGCAGTGCCTTTGTATTTGAAAGAGAACAGATACATTTGTGGGCGGCACGGTGGCACAGTGGTTAGCACTGCTGCCTCACAGCGCCAGAGACCCGGGTTCAATTCCCGCCTCAGGCGACCGATTGTGTGGAGTTTGCACATTCGCCCCGTGTCTGCGTGGGTTTCCTCCGGGTGCTACGGTTTCCTCCCACACTCCAAAAATGTGCAGGTATATGAGAGCGAACAGCAGTGCCTTTGTTTCTGGGATAGAAAATAGCAGTGCCTGCGTACCTGGAAGAGAATAGAAGTGCCTCTGTATCAGAGAGAGAACAGCAGTGCCTTTGTATCTTAGACAGCACGACATTGTATCTGAGAAAGGAAAGCAGTGCCTATGTATCTGGAAGAGATCAGCTGTGACTGTGTATCTGAGAGAGTACAGCAATGCATCTGTATCAGAGAGAGAATAGCAATGCCTGTGTGTCTGGGAAAGAACAGCAAAGCGTCTGTCTCTGAGCGAGAACATAACTTCCTTTCTATCTGAAAGAGAACAGCAGTGCCATTGTACCTGAGAGAAGACAGCAGTACCTGTATTTTTGAGTAAGAACAGCAGTCACTTTTTTTATCTAGAGCGAATAGCAGTGCCTGTGTATCTGAGAACTAACGGCAGTGCCATTGTGCAGAGAGAACAGCCAACATTGCTTATGTATCTGAGAGAGAAAATATCAGTGCCTTTGTGTTTGTGTGAGAAAGGAGCATTGCCCGTGTATCTGGAAAAGATCAGCAGTGCCTTCGTATCTGAGAAAGAACGGCAGTGCCTGTCTATGTGAGTGCTAATGGCAATGGTATTGTATCGGAGAGAAAAACATTTCTTTGGTATCTGAGAGATAACAGCAGTGCCTGTGTATCAGATCGAGAACAGTAATGCCTCTGTCTCAGAACGAGAACAGCAGTGCATTTATATGTGAGGGAGAACGGCAGTGCTTGTGTATATAGGAGAGAACAGCAATAGCATGATATCTGAGAGAGGAGTGCAGTACTTGCTTTTCTGAGAGCGAACAGCAGTGCCTCTGTACCAGAGAGAGAGAGGAGCGGTGCTCGTGTATCTGAGAGAGAACACCAGTGCCTTTGTATCGGAGACAGAACAGCAGTGCCTGTGTATCTGAACGAGACCATTAGTGTCACTGTATCAGAGAGAGAACATCAGTGCCTGTGCATCTGAGACAGAACAGGAGTGCCTGTGTATCTGAGACAGAAATGCAATGCCTCTGAATCTGAAACAGAACAGCAGCAACATTGTGTCTGCGAGAGGACAGCAGTACCGGTATTTCAAAGAGAGAACAGCAGTGCCTCTGTTTCAGAGAGGGAACAGCAGTACCTGTGTATCTGAAAGAAGACAGCAGTATCTGCGTTTCTGAGAGAGAACAGCAGTGCCTTTGTACCTGAGAGAGAACAGCAGTGCTTGTGTATCTGAGAGAGAACAGCATTGCCTCAGAATCAGTGCGAGAAAGCATTGCGTACGTATCTGAGAGTGAACAGCAGTGCCTTTGTATCTGACAGAGAATAGCAGTGTCTGTGTATCTGAGAGAGAACAGCAGTGCCTCTGTATCAGAGAGAGAGAAAGCAATTTTCGTGTATCTGAGATAGAACAGCAGTGCTTTTGTATCAGAGACAGAACAGCAGTGCCTGTGCTCATGAAATAAAACAGCAATGCCTCTGCATCTAGGTGAGAACAGCAGTGCCTATGTATCTGCGTGAGAACAGCAGTGCCTTTGTATATGAGAGAGAACAGCAGTGCCAGTGTGTCCGAGAGAGAAAGGCAGTGTCCTGTATCTGAGAGAGAACCGCAGTGCCTGTTTATCTGAGAGAGAATGGGAGTGCCATTGTATCTGAGAAACGAATGCACTACTTGGGTTGTTGAGAAAGAACAGCAGTGTTTTTTTTCTGAGAGAGAACAGCATTGCTTTTCTAACTGAGAGAGTACAGCAGTATCTGAAAGAGAACTGCAGTGCCTGTGTATCTGAGGGGGAACTGCAGTGCCTTTGTATCTGGGCGAGTCCAGCACTGCATTTTTCTCAGAGAGGGAACAGTAATGCCTTTCTGTCAGAGAGAGAACAGCAGTGCCTGTTCATCTGGGAAAGAACAGCAATGCTTCGGTATCTGAGCGAGGACTGAATGCATTTATATCTGAGAGGAAACAGCAGTGTGTGTGTGTTGGAGAAAGGACAGTAATGCCTCTGTATCAGAGCGAGAACAGCAGTGCCTCCGTATCTGAGACAGAACAGCATGAACATTGTGTCTGAGAGAGGATATCAGCACCTGCATTTCTAAGAGAGAACAGCAGTGCCGGTACTACTGAGATAGAACACCAGTGTCTGTGTACCTGAAACTGAACAGAAGTGGATGTGTTTCTGAGATCGAACACCAATGCCACTGTATCTGGGAGAGAGCAGCAGTGCCTATGTATCTGCGTGCGATCAGGAGTGCCAATGTATCTGAGAGAGAACGGCCGTGCTCTGTATCAGGGAAAGAAGAGCAGTGCCTGTTTATCTGAGACAGAACAGCCATGCCTGTGTATCTGAGAGAACAGCAGTGCCTGTCTATCAGAGTTAGAACGGCAATGCCTGTGTATCAGAGGGAGAAGATGAGCCACTGTTTATCTGAGACAGAACAGCAGTTCTTCTGTATCTGAATGAGAACAGCAGTTCATGTGTATCTGAGAATGAACAATAGTGCCTATATAGCTGAGAGAGAGCGGCAGTGCCTCTGTATCAGACGTGGAACAACAGTGCTAGTATATATGAGAGAGAACAGCAGTACGTGTGTAACTGAGAGAGAACAGAAGTGTCTTTGTATCTGAGAGAGAACAGCAGTGTCTCTGTCTATCAAAGAGTACATCGATACCTTTGTGAGAGAACTGCAGTGCCTTTGTATCTGAGAGAGAATAGCAATGGCTCTGCATCAGAAAGAGAACAGCAGTGCCATTGTATCTGCGAAATATAGCAATATCTATTTATCTGAGGGAGGACAGTAGTGTCTTGGTAACTGAGAGAGAACAGCAATGCCTGTGTGTCTGAGTGAAAACAGCAGTGCCTATGCATATGAGATAGAAGAGCACCGCCCGTGTACATGTGGGAGAACAGCAGTCACTGTTTTTCTGTGAAAGAAGAGCAGTGTCTTTGTATCTGAGAGAGAGCAGCAGTGAGTTTGTGTCTGGAAGAGTGCAGCAGTGCCGCTGTATCAGAAAGAGAACTGCAGTACCATTGTATCAGCGAAATATAGCAGTATCTGTTTATCTGATACATACCAGTAGTGCCTTTGTAACTGAGAAATAGCAGCATTGACTGTGTGTCTGAGTGAAAATAGCAGTGCTTATGCATATGAGATAGAACAGCAGCGCCCGTGTACTTGTGGGAGAACAGCAGTCACTTTTTTTTTCTGAGAAGAAGAGCAGTGCCTTTGTATCTGAGAGAGAGCAGCAGTGAGTTTGAGTCTGGAAGAGTGCAGCAGTGCCTCTATATCAGAGAGAGAACAACAGTATCTGAGAGAGAACAACAGTTCCTGTGTATCTGAGACAGAACAGCAGTTTGATTTAGTGAAGGGATTAATGCAGTTAGTTTCATTGAATGAAAGTGTCAGGCTCGAGACATTGAATAAATGAGACAAGCTTTTCTCATTGAAATAACACGTGCAGTGTGTTTCAATGAAGGAATGACTGCAGTTAGATTCATTAAAAAAAGAGTTAAGTTTGTTTCATTGAATCAATGAATAATGTGTGATTCATTGAAGCAATGATTTATTTCTGATTTAATGAAAGAATACCGTCAGTTTCATTGAGTGAAAGCGTTAAGCTCGAGACATTTAACAAGTGGGAGAAGCTCGACTCATTGAAATAGCACGTGCAGGCTGTTTCATTGAATGAATATGTGCAGTTTGTTTCATTGAATCAATGCGTTAAACTCGTGGCATTGAATGAATGAGACAAGCGCTACTCATTCAATTCACACTTGCAATCTGTTTCATTGAATGAATGCGTGCAGTTTGTTTCATTGAATGAATGCGTTAAGCTAGTGGCTTTGAATGAATCGCAGAAGCTCTACTCATTGAATGAACACGTGCAATGTGTATCATTGAATGAATGAGTGGAGTTTGATGTATTTAATGAATGCAGTTGGATTCACTGAATAAATGAGTTAAGTTTGTTTAATTGAATCAATGAACAACATTTGATTCATTGAATCAATGATTGAAGTTTGATTCAGTGAAGGGATTAATGCAGTTAGTTTCTTTGAATGAAAGTGTTAGGCTCGAGACATTGAATAAATGAGACAAGCTTTTCTCATTGAAATAACACGTGCAGTGTGTTTCAATGAAGGAATGACTGCAGTTTGATTCATTAAAAAAAGAGTTACGTTTGTTTCATTGAATCAATGAATAATGTGTGATTCATTGAAGCAATGATTTATTTTTGATTCAATGCATGAATGCCGTCACTGTCATTGGGTGAAAGCGTGTAGCTCGAGACATTTAACAAGTGGGAGAAGCTCTACTCATTGAATTAATACGTGCAGGCTGTTAACCCTCCCTATTGCGTTAACCTCCTCCAGTCCCTCTCATGGACACCATCTATGTAAGTTTCCCCTGTTCCTGACTATATTTTCCTCCTGTTCCAATAAACCCTTGTGAACTTTGTGGCCAAGACCAATCTCTGCAGTGCTCTGTATAATCGCCCTCACTGTGCCTGGAACCTGGCTTCAATTCCAGCCTTGGCCGACTGTCTGTGTGGAATTTGTATGTTCTCCCCCCAATTGTGTGGGTTTCTTCCGGGTGCTCTGGTGTCCTGCCAGAGTCCAACATTTGCGCGATACGTGATTGGCCATCATAAATTGACTGTAGTATTCAGGCAAGTGTGGTTTAGGTGAGTTCACCATGAGGAATGCAGGGTTTATTGGACAGTGAGAGGGATGGGTCTGGTTAGGATGCTCTTTAGAGGGTTGGTGTAGACTTGTTGGGCCGAATGGCATGTTTCCACACTGTAGAGATTCTATTCAGGTTATTTTCCATTCCTGTCAACCATCCCTGTCTCTTGAACCTTGACTCATCCCCAATATTCTCCTTATATGTGTAATCTCCAACAGTTTCGAAAACATTCCTTGGCGATGTCAGCTTCTCCAGTCCTTACAAAGATCGATATGACTGTCACCTCTTCCTGCTTTAAGAACGCTCTCTATAAGTATTGCCAATCGTTACAGCACTCCCAATCACTGTTCCATCCTGAAACCCCCAAAAACATTTATATCTCTGTAAACTCATCTGGACTGTCTATACTTCCTTTTGACAATCCCGTTCTGAGACTTTCTCAGCATCAAAAAAGTCATTAAGTGTAGGTAACCCTTATTATTGTAACCTCCCTTCAGTCTTACAGCACTGAGGATCTACAGAAGCTCTTTTCAAACCGACAGCCATCTCTGTGTCTGTAATCTCCTCCACTCCCCTTATACATTCTGTATGAGCTCCTCTGTAGTCCATTAAACACTCTTAACACTGTCTGTATCAGTGTAACCTTCACCAAAAACAAAACCTTCCCTATCTGCGTAAATCCCTACACCAGTGCCTATCCCTCTAAGCTCCATCTAACAATACAACCCTCCATGTTTGTGTATTCACCTTCAGTCCCTACTCACCTCCCTATCTGTGTAACCTTCTCCATGCATTTTTGCTACAGTCTCTTCAACAGTCCCTGTCAGTGTAATATCTTCCAGTCCCAAAAAATCCCCTCTCTTTAACTTTCTCATGCCACACAACCCTCACTATCTGTGACCCTCCCTCTGTGAACTGTTCCAACTCTTCAACTCTCCATAAGCTCCTGCAGCTCTTACAACCCTCCTATCTACCAAACCTCTTCCAGTCCCTAAAACGCCATCAATCTGTGGAGACCCTACTACCATCCCTATCTGTGTTATCCTCTCATGTCCCTGCAACACTCCCGATCTGTAGATCCCACTCCAATGCCAGTGCCTCTCCCGATCCAGTTCCTAAAAGACTCATTAACAATGTAACATCCTCCCGTCACTGTCACCCACCCTGCCAATGCAATCTCCTCCTGTACCTCCAAACATTTACTCATCTCCATAACCTTCTCCAGCTCTTACCCCCATTTGTGTAAACATCAATCTCCACTCGAACCCTCCCTACAGCAGGAACTTCCTCCTGTTTGTGCTATGCTCCCTTATCTGTGAAACTGTCTCCAACCAAGCTTGCTACCCAATCTCTCAAAAAAGAATCCAGATTCCACAGCCTCCATGTCTAAATAACCCCCAGAACCTAAGCCTTCCTATATCTATAAACATCTTCAGTCACGATGACCCTCCATATTTCTGTTTGTTCCGCCAGATGATACAAACCTCTTTATCTCTGTAATCTGCTCAACTCCCTAAAACAGTCCCTGTCTGTGCAATCCAGCCCTGTCCTACAAACATCCTTATCCCTGTAAACTTCTCTATCCCTCCCAATATTCCCAACTCCATGAAGCCATCAGCCCTACAGCTCTCACATTTCTGTAACCTCCTGTGGCTCTATGGTCCTCCTTCCCTGTGAAATCACCTCCAGTCCCCACATCCCTCCCAATCTGGGTCCTCTGCTCCAGATCAGACCATTGCTGTCTCTGTAAACACCTCCACTCCTCACAACCCTTCGCATTTGTGTAACATCGTTCAGACCCCATACTCTCCAACTTCCTGCATCCTCTTCCTGCATTGCAACCAAAACCATGTTTATGTAACAACCACCAGTGCTTACACCCTCCCCAACTCAGTAACCACTTGCAGCCCTAACAAAACACCTAAACTGTGAAACCTCTCATTTCCCTACAATCCTCCCTCCCTCCCTCCTTAAATGCCTTCGTCACCATGAAACCTCACAATTACTGAAGCCTCCTTTTGGCACTGCAAACCTCCTAATGTCTGCAAAATCCTCCTGTCCTGACATCCCTCCCTGACTTTGTAATCCCCACCACACTCCAGTGCACTTCTGGGGAACATGGCAGAGGAGGGAAGATTTGTAAAGTCCGAGCCATGTTACAGAGGTAGAATTCTGGAAATTACAGATTTGGCCGAATGTCTGTGGTCTGCAGATTATTGGCGAGGACTCTGAAGACAGGATTTATGACTACTTGGAAAACCATAGTTTAAGTAGAGACAGTCAGTATGGGTTTGTGAGGTGTCAGGTCATGCCTCACAAACCTTACTGAATTCTTTGAGGATATGGCAGAATATGTTGATGGCTCATTCAGAAAAGAAGGAAAATTCGGATACAGGGAAATCTGTCTGTCTGGATACAGGATTGGATGGCCTAGAGAAGACAGAGGGTGGCAGCTGATGGACAGTATTGAGCCTGGAGCTTAGTGACCAGTGGTGTTCTGTAACAATCAGCTCTGGGACTCTGCTCTTTGTGATTTTTGTAAATGACTTTGACGTGGATGTTGGATAGTGGGTTAGTAAGTTTGCCAATAACATGAAGGTTGGTGGAGTGGTGGGTAATGTGGAGGGCTCTTGTAGGTTGCAATGGGACATTGACAGGACGCAGAGCTGGGCTGGAAGTGGCAGATGGAGTCCAATCTGGAAAAGTGTGAAGTGATTCATTCTGGAAAGGTCGAATTTGAATACAGAATAAAGGGTGAAAGGCAGAATACCTGGCAGTGCGGAGGAACAGAGATCATGGGGTCCTTGTCCATAGATCCCTCAAAATCGCCACGCACGTTGGTAGGGTTGTTTAAAATGCATATGTTGTGTTGGCTCCCCTTAGAAGGGGATTGACTGTAAGAGCCGTGAGGTTTTACTGCATCTTTATACGTCCTGGTGAGACCACACTTGGAATATTGTGTTCAGTTCTGGTCCCGTCTTTACAGGAAGGATGTTTAAGTTTTAGAGAGCGTACATAGGAGAATTACCAGGATGCTGCCTGTAATGGAGGGCAGTTCTTACGAAGAAAGCTAAGGCTTTTTGCTTTGGAGAAGGGGGCGGGGCGGCTTTGTGGAGGTGAACAAGATGATGAGAGGCACAGAGTGAGTGAATAGTCAGAGACTTTTCCTCCTATGGCATAAATGGCTATTACAAGGGGGTGTAATTTTAAGGTGAATGGAGGATGTATAAGAGGATAGAGAATAGTAAGTGGTTGGATGGACTGCCAATGGTGGTAGTAAAATTAGACACATCTGGGACAGACACATGGATAATAGTAAAATGAAGGGTGTGTAGTATACTTTGATCTTACAGTTGGATAAAAGGTTGGCATGAATTCATGGCCGAAGGGTCTTGGGCTGAACTGTTCTGCGTTCTGTGTTCTGTCTGATAAACTGGGTAATAAGCTCAGATCAGTGTAAAAGGATATGGCATTCAGGAGGAGCGAGGGAACTGGTTACAAAATTTGCTGGATGGTTGTAGACAGAGGGTGGTGGGAGACATGTTGTTTTTCTTACTGGAGGCATGTGACCAGCGGTGTAGTGGGTCCCCTGTTGTTTGTCGTTTGGATGGAAATATTGGTTTCCTGGTAGGTAATTGTTTTGGGTGACACTGAAATTGATGGTAAAGTGGACAGTGAAGAAGGTTATCTATGATACAACAGGATGAACAGTACACTGGGATACTGAGCTGAAGAATCGCAGATGGAGTTTAATTAGATAAAGGTGAGATGTTCCATTTTGGTGAAACAAACCAGGGTGGGATTTGTGCAGTTAATATTCGGGCCCTGGGTAGTGTTGTCAGTCAGAGACCCAGGGATGCAGGGACACAGTTCTTTGAAAGTGGTGTCCCAGGTAGACAGGCTGGTGAAGCAGGCATTTGGGATGGTTACCTTCATTCGGAGAGCATTAAGAGTAAGAGTTGGGATGTCATGTTGTGGCTGTAAAAGACATTGGTGAGGCCACCATTAAAACATTGTTGATCAATAGGAAGAACTCAACTAGTTCACTAACCTCCTTTAGGGAAGGACATCAAATATTCTAACCTAGTCTGGCCGACATGTGACTACAGACACACAGCAATACACAGAGCTACCCTCTGGGTAATTAGCAGTGGGGTCAAAGAACGTTGTTCCAGGCAGTGACACCCACATCCCATGAATGAATATATAAAAATACCTATGTCCCTCCCTACCTCCGCAAACCCCACCAGATGCAGCAATTCGTCCCGGCTTTGTAACACCCTGACCACTCTCTGCAACACTCTCACCACCTCCAGCACCTTCCCCTCTCCCTGTTCCTATTGTGTCAATGAACCCTGACCGTGGATCCCCTTCCCACAGCCCTCCTCCTGCGAACAGACCCATTGCAATCCATCAACATTTACTCCTAAAACACTCTCTCACTTCAGGATTTTAAGTACTTTTTGGTGATCTTCTCAGCCTCATAATCTAGTATGATCCCTTTTGCCCTGAGTGAGGGATCAGTGGGAATTTCTTGCTGAGGTTTTTGTCTGTTTCAGTGGAATGTCCTTTTGTTGAGTTTTTGCATTGTCCCTTCAAATGTTTTCCACTGTTCATTTACAGGCACATATTTCAGTCTGTTAAGTCTGTTTACCTTGGTCAGTTCTCCTCTCAAACTCATGTCATTGGCTATTTTTGTTTCTAGTTGTAGCTTGTCCTTTCTGTGATTCACTTTAAAACTTTATATTTATTTAAACTGCACTTTATCACAATTTCCCGAAGGATCTCTGCAGGTGACATGACTCATTCACTAAGTTTCATGACACGGTCACTCTGCGATAATTATGTCCCTAGCCAGTTGCACAATGTGTTTTTCAAAGAAACAATAAAAAAAAATAACCGAACTCCTTTTCCAATATCAATGTTGACCGTGTGATTGTCCCAGATTATACAAATATTGATGTTTTCCAAAATTATCACAATGCCCTTGTTAAAAATTCCAATGAGTTCCTGTATAATGCAGTGATGAGCAACGGAATGCTGTTCGGTGGCTAAAACTGTTCTGCTGCTTGTGTCCTTGGCAAGTAGTAGCCAGAATTTACATTCAGACTGACTCTACTTCATGATCTGAGGCCAAATGCTTTCTCTGTAATGCCTTTGTTACCCATTATTGTTAGCGTTGCCCATTTTGCCTGAGTTTGCACAAGGTGGTGAACCATTGAATATTTATGCCCACCTTTTGTTCGCCCTGTACGCATGTCTCTCTGGTGTCTAAATCCCTTTTATCTCTGTGTCACAAATGAATCTACCTTATTGAAGAGACATTATCCATTCCAAAAAAAACATAATTTACTATTTTCCATAATTTCCTGTCACAGCCCTATTCCCTGATGTACATTCCCTGGTGTAGTTAAACTCTGCCCCATCCTGTTCCTTTCTGCTTGTCTTCAGCCACATTCCTATGCTGTTCCATTGCTTCACCTTTTCCCTTTGGATTTGGAAAGCTCATTTCACCTGCATCCTCTCTGTCAGTTAAATGCCCTGTCCATAAACCTACCTACATGATTGGCCAGGACACTGGTCCCAGCACAGTTCCAGGGGGACCATCCTAATAGATTTTTTTTTTTAAAATCAGGTATGGGATTTGTGAGTCTCTGGCTGACCAGCCTTTCTTGCCCAGTCATAGAAGCCTTGAACTGAGTAGCTTGCTCGGCCATTTCAGAGGGTAATTGAGAGGCAAACACTTTGCTGTGGGGATGTCGTGCAGACCACGTGAGGATGGGCAGATGTCCTTCTCTAAAGGACAAGTGTTTGGATTTGTTGTACATCAGTAATGGTTTCATACATTTTTTGTGGATTGTTAATTATTATTTTTAAAATTATTGATTTCAAATGTCTCCTTTTCAGATGGCGGGATTCAATCCTGCCTCCCCTGAATATTAGCTGAGGTTTTGGATACATTCTCTCGCAATAATACCACTAGGCCATTACTTCACCTGCTCACTGGGTGCTCATCCCTGAGCACTGATACCAGGGCATCATGAAGCTAAACCCATTCTTCCGACACAATTGTGTGATCCTCACGTCTTCCAGCAATCTGGGACTATTACTTAATATCGTTCCATTTTCCAGATTTCTGTGGAACTCAGTGCCATTCTCCATGTGTAACCCTCTCTGCATCTGTTTCATTTCCCATTCTGCCTATTTCTCTGTCTCCTGTAGGTACTCAGGAAAGTCCTGACTCAATAGCCTACCCAGCTCCTGGGTGGATCGTCCATCACCTCATTGTATGAAGTTGGTCTTCCAGAGAGAGACAAAGGGAAAGGAGATCTGGAGCCTTCAATAAATCCTGTAGTGAGGTAAGATCACCCACAGTGCACAGTGCAAAGAACAACGAGAGGGCTCCAAACATCTGTTAACACAACATGACATAGATACAGTGCTGGAGGGGAGCACAGTACACACACACACACCAGGCTCAATCACCACCCCAATGTAAGTTCTGTTATATTAAAACTCACTGCAACAGTGTATCTAAGGCATGTCTTGTGGTCCAATGTCTTCAATAATTTTTAATTCCTATAACAGATCCTATCGCTGTAACCTCCTCCCTTCCCGATAGTCCTTCCACATATTTGAAATGCACTGCATTCCAGACTACTATCCCTATCACTGTAACTTGGTTCAGTGTCTACAACATGCCTTATCTCGGTAGTCTCCTCCTC
The DNA here is from genome assembly GCF_004010195.1 of Chiloscyllium plagiosum. Classification (NCBI taxonomy): domain Eukaryota; kingdom Metazoa; phylum Chordata; class Chondrichthyes; order Orectolobiformes; family Hemiscylliidae; genus Chiloscyllium; species Chiloscyllium plagiosum. The sequence goes on from NC_057759.1 coordinate 2,627,088, forward strand.
CAATAAGGTAAAAACAAGGACTGCAGATGCTGGAAACCAGAGTCTAGATTAAAGTGGTGCTAGAAAAGCACAGCAGGTCAGGCAGCATCCGAGGAGCAGGAAAATCGATGTTTCGGGCAAACATCCTTCATCAGGAACAGAGGCCGGGAGCCTGCAGAGTGGGGAGATAAATGAGAGGGGGGTGGGGATGGGGAGAAAGTAGCATAGAGTACAATAGGTGAATGGGGTGGGGAAGAAGGTGAGAGGTCAGAGTGAACGATGGGGAAGGTAGCAAAGAGTACAATGGGTGAATGGGGGTGGGGATGGGGGTGATAGGTCAGAGACGAGGGTGGAATGGATAGGTGGGAAGGGAGATAGGCCATTAGGACAGGTCATGAGGGCGGTGCTGAGCTGGAAGGCTGGAGTTGGGGTGAGATGGGGGAAGGGGAAATGAGGAAACTGTGAAGTCCACATTGAGCCCTGGGGTTGAAGTGTTCTGAGGCGGAGGGTGAGACGTTCTTCCTCCAGTCGTCTGGTGGTGAGGAAGTGGCGGTGGAGGAAGCTCAGGACCTGCATGTCCTCGGCAGAGTGGGAGGGGGAGTTGAAATGTTGGGTCACAGGGCGGTGGGGTTGATTGGTGCGGGTGTACCAGAGATGTTCCCTAAAGTGCTCTGCTAGAAAGTGTCCAGTCTCCCCAATGTAGATGAGACCGCATTGGCAGCAACGCATACAATAAATGATATTGGTGGATGTGCAGGTAAAATTTTGAATGTGGAAGGCTCCTTTGGGGCCTTGGATGGTTGTGAGGGGAGAGGTGTGGGCGCAGGTTTTGCAATTCCTGCATTGGCAGGAGAAGGTGCCAGGAAGAGAGGGTGGGTTTTGGGGGGCGTGGAACTGACCAGCTAGTCACGGAGGGAATGGTCTTTGCGGAAAGTGGGATGGGAAATATATCCCTGGTGGTGCGGTCTGTTTGGAGGTGGCGGAAATGGCGGCGGATGATTTGGTTTATGCGAAGGTTGGTAGGGTGGAAGGTGAGCACCAGGGGCGTTCTGTCCTTGTTACGGTTGGAGGGGTGGTGTTTGAAGGCGGAGGTGCGGGATGTGGACGAGATGCGTTGGAGGGCATCTTTTACCACGTGAGAAGGGAAATTCAAATCTCTAAAGAAGGAGGCTATCTGGTGTGCTCTGTGGTGGAACTGGCCCACCTGGGAGCAGGTACGGCGGAGGCGGAGGAATTGGGAATAGGGGTTGGGAATTTTGCAGGCGGTAGGGTGGGAAGATATGTAATCTAGGTAGCTGTGGGAGTCGGTAGGTTTGTAAAAAATGTCGGTGTCAAGTCGGTTGTCATTAATGGGGATGGAGAGGTCCAGGAAGGGGAGGGAGGTATCAGAGATGGTCCAGGTAAATTTAAGATCAGGGTGGAATGTGTTGGTGAAGTTGAGGAGTTGCTCAAACTCCTCGAGGGAGCACGAGGTGGTGCCAATGCGGTCATCAATGTTGCGGAGGAAGACGTGGGGAGTGGTGCCATTGTAACTACGGAAGATGGACTGTTCTACGTTGCCAACAAAGAGATAGGCATAGCTGGGGCCCATACGGGTGCCCATGGCTACCCCTTTGGTCTGGAGGAAGTGGGAGGATTTGAAGGAAAAATTGTTAAGGGTGAGGACAAGTTCAGCCAAACAAATGAGAGTATCGGTGGAAGGGTACTGTTGTGGACGTCGGGAAATGAGGAAACGGTGTGCTTAGAGGTCCTGGTCATGATGGATGGAGGTGTAGAGGGATTGGATATCCATTGTGAAGATGAGGCGTTGGGGCCCAGGGAAACGGAAGTCTTAGAGGAGTGGAGGGTGTGAGTGGTGTCTCGAACGAATGTGGGTAGTTCCTGGACTGGGGATTGGACAATGTCGAGGTAGGCAGACATGAGTACGGTGGGTTAAGAGCATGCTGAGACAATGGGTCAGCCAGGATAGTCAGGCTTGTGGATCTTGGGAAGGAGGTAGAACCGGGCAGTGCGGGGTTCCTGGACTGTGAGGTTGGAAGCTGTGGGTGGGAGATCTCCTCCTGAGGTGATGAGGTTCTGTATGCTCTGGGAGATGACGGTTTGGTGATGGGAGGTGGGTCATGGTAGAGGGGGTGGTAGGAGGAGGTGTCTTTGAGTTGGCACCATGGCTTCAGCGGTGTAGAGGTCAGTGCACCAGACTACCACTGCACCCCCTTTATCTGCTGGTTTGATGGTGAGGTCGGTATTGGAGCAGAGGAAGTGGAGGGCTGCACGTTGTGAGGGTGACAAGTTGGACTGGGGGAGGGGGTAGATAGGTTGAGGCGGTTAATGTCTCGGTGGAAGTTGGAAATGAAGAAATCGAAGGCAGGTAATAGGCGAGCGCGGGGTGCCCAGGTGGATGGAGTGTATTGGAGGCCAGCAAAGGGGTCCTCAGAAAATAGGCGGGAGTCTTCATTGTAAAATTAAGCGCTGAGGAGGAGGTGGTGGAAGAAGAGTTCGATGTCACGGCGTGTATTAAATTAATTGATGTGTGGACGGAGGGGGATGAAGGTGAGGCCTTTGCTGAGGACTGATCATTCGTCCTCAGTGAGGGGGGGTCGGGGGAATGGGGAAAACTCGGCAGGACTGGGAGCTGGGACCAAGCGTAGGTGTGGAGCTGGGGGAGGCGACGGAGCCTGTAACTGGAGTGGGTGTGGTGTTAGGGGAAATGGAGATGGAGTCATGAGCAGGGGTGGTGTTCCCCTCAGGGTTCTGGGAGCAGGGATGCTGACGGTGGGACCTGGGGGTGGTGTCAACAGAATGCAGGTGAGTGGCGTTGGTGGGGATGGAAGTGGTGGCAAACACGGCAGTAGGGGGGGCGTGGAAGTCACTGAGTGTGTGACATCAGCGATGATGTGAGGGGAGGAAGTGATGTCATTTGTGGTGTATGAGGAATTGTGAGGGGCGGAAATGGCATTTACTTTATTTTAACCAATAATTTCCTGTCACAAATCTGTTTGACAATGTTGTATTTTAATTAAACTCAGTCCCTTACTGTTTCTTTCGTTTGGTCTTCATTCACATCTCCATGGTGTTCCAATATTTCAACCTTTCTCTTTGGACTTGGGAGTTTCCATTCACCTGAGACCTGCCCCTCTTCTCATCTGTGTCCGTTTATAGCACACTGCATAATCTGGTACCAGAGGAGCCTATCCCAATAAAATAGCTCAGTCCTCCCTGAGTACTGGTAGCAGTGCTCACTGGTCAGAACCACTTCTGATGATACCATTGTGTGATCCTGA
>NC_057759.1:2630368-2678828 GCF_004010195.1 Chiloscyllium plagiosum
GGGGGGGGGGGGGGGGGGGGGGGCGTGGAAGTCACTGAGTGTGTGACAACAACGATGATGTGAGGGGCGGCAGTGATGTCACTAGTGGTGTATGAGGAATTGTGAGGGGCGGAAATGGCATTTACTTTACTTTAACCAATAATTTCCTGTCACAAATCTGTTTGACAATGTATTTTAATTAAACTCAGTCCCTTACTGTTTCTTTCTTTTGGTCTTCATTCACATCTCCATGGTGTTCCAATATTTCAACCTTTCTCTTTGGACTTGGGAATTTCCATTCACATCAGACCTGTCCCCCGCCTCATCTGTGTCCATTTATAGCACACTGCCTAATCCTGGTACGAGAGGAGCCTGTCCCAATAAAATAGCTCAGTCTTCCCTGAGTACTGGTAGCAGTGCTCACTAGTCTGATGATACCGTTGTGTGATCCTGATACATTCCTGCACTCTGCTGATATCACTGTCTCTCCATGTGATATCCCTCACTGTGTGGGTTTTATTGCTGTCTCTGTCAGTGTCTCTCGCTATTGCAGCTACTCCAGATCCTGAGCCAACAGCATTCTCCACTCCAGAGGGAAGCAACTGCACAGGCCATGGATGGAGACTGGGAATTTCCAGATCTCTGTGGGACTCAGTGCCATTCTCCATGTGTAACCTTCATTGCATTAGTCTAATTTCCCATTCTGTCTATTTCTCTGTCTCCTGTCGGTATTCCTGACGTCCCTGACTCAGCAGAATTCCCAATTCCTGTCTCGTCCATCACCACATTGAAGACAGTTGGTCAGCCAGAGATGTGGAGAGTGAGATCTGGAGCCTTCAGTAAATCCTGCAGCCGGTAAGATCACTCACAGTAAACAGCACACGGAAGAGTTCATGGACTTTAATTCAGACCCTGAGGGCATGATGTAGGAACAATGCTGGGCAAGGAACGTGAGAAAATTCTCAAGCTTCATTATCACCATCTTGTCTGTAAATTCATCTGTTCCACAGAACCCTCCCTGCGTCTGTCAGTTTCTCCATTGTCTGTTTCATAGATACCACTTCCCCTATCTCTATCAGCCGCTACAACCCTGTTTATCCCGGTAAGCTCCTCATGTCAGTAAAACTCTCCAAGTTTCTGCCTTTGCCTTTAATCCCGGGTTCTGTCACATCTCTCCTTAACTGAAGAAAAACAACTCTTCAGTTCCTTAAGCCATCCCTGTCAGTGTCGTCCTTTCCAGAGCTGAAAAACCTCCCTATCTTTGTGACTTTTTTGAACTCCTATTACCTTCATGATCTCTGTAATCTTCCCGTCACGACAACAAAAAAAGCTTTGTATCTTAATAACCTCCTCCTGCTGTTAGACTCCTCTTTATCTCTGGACACAAAGCTGAGTGACCCTGCTTCTCTCATAAATTAGTTTCTGCATTTCTAATGATGACTATGAACTCTTCCTGTCTCTAAAACGCAGTCAGTCTCTGTAAACTCTGCTGGTCCCGATTGATGTAATTTCCTTCAGTAACTACAAAACTTTATACCTTTAATCTCCTCCAGACGCGACCACACAGTTTATTTCTATAACCTCTATGAGTGATAGAATCATAGAGATGTACAGCACGAAAACAGACCCTTCGGTCCAACCTGTCCATGCCTACCAGATATACCAACCCAATCTAGTCCCACTTGCCAGCACCCGACCCATATTCCTCCAAACCCTTCCCATTCATATACCCATCCAAATGCCTCTTAAATGTTGCAATTGGACAATCCTCCACCCCATCCTCTGGCAGCTCGTTCCATACACGTATCACCCTCTGCGTGAGAAAAATGCCCCTTAGGTCTCTTTTATATCTTTCCCCTCTCAACCTAAACGTAAGCCCTTGAGTTCTGGACTCCCGGACCCCAGGGAAAAGACTTTATCTATTTATCCTATCCTATCCATGCCCTTCATAATTTTGCAAACCTCTGTAAGGTCACCCCTCAGCCTCCGAAGCTCCAGGGAAAACTGTCCCAGCCTGTTCAGCCTCTCCCTGTAGTTCAAATCCTCCAATCCTGACAACATTCTTGTAAATCTTGTCTGAACCCTTTCAAGTTTCACAACAATTCTTTCAATAGGAAGGAGACCGGAATTGCACAGAATATTCCAACAGTAGCCAAATCAATGTCCTGTACAGCCGCAACATGACCTCCCATCTCCTGTACTGAATACTCTGACCAATAAAGGAAAGCATACCAAATGCCGCCTTCACTATCCTGTCTACCTGTGGTTCTACTTTCAAGGAGCTATGAACTTGCACTCCAAGGTCTCTTTGGTCAGCAACACTCCCTAGGACTTTACTATTACGTGTATAAGTCCTGCTAAGATTTGCTTTCCCAAAATGCAGCACATCGCATTTATCTGAATTAAACCCCATCTGCCAGTTAGCCCATTGACCCATCTGGTCAAGATCCTGTTGTAACCCTCTTCGCTGTCCATTATACCTCCAATTTTGGTGTCATCTGTAAACTTACTAACTATACCTCTTATGCTCGCATCCAAATCATTTATGTAAATGACAAAAAATAGAGGGCCCAGCACCGATCCTTGTGACTGCACTGCTCACAGGCCTCCAGTCTGAAAAACAACCCTCCACCACCACTCTCTGTCTTTTACCTTTGAGCCAGTTCTGTATCCAAATGGTTAGTTCTCTCTGTATTCCATGAGTTCTAACCTTGCTAATCAGTCTCCCATGGGGAACCTTGACGAATGCCTCATGAAGTCCATATAGATCACATCTATCACTCTGCCCTCCTCAATCTTCTTTGTTACTTCTTCAAAAAACTCAATCAAGTTTGTGAGACATGTTTTCCCACGCACAAAGCCATGTCGACTATTCCTAATCAGTCCTTGCCTTTCCAAATACGTGTGCATCTTGTCCCTCAGGATTCCCTCCAACTACTTGCCCACCACTGAATTCAGGCTCGCCGGTCTATAGTTCCCTGGCTTGTCTTTCCCGCCCGTCTTAAACAGTGGCACCACATTTGCCAACCTCCAGTCTTCCGGCATCTCACCTGTGACTATCGATGATACAAATATCTCAGCAAGAGGCCCAGCAATCACTTCTCTAGCTTCTCACAGAGTTCTAGGGTACACCTGATTAGTTCCTGGGGAGTTATTCACCTTTAACCGTTTCAAGACATCCAGCACTTCCTCCTCTGTAATCTGGATGTTTTGCAAGATGTCACCATCTATTCCCCTACTGTCTATATCTTCCATATGCTTTTCCACAGAAAATACTGATGCAAAATATTCATTTAGTATCTCCCCCATTTTCTGCGGCTCCACACAAAGGCCGCCTTGCTGATCTTTGTGGGGCCCTATTCTCTCCCTAGTTACCCCTTTTTTCCTTAATATATTTGAAAAAAACTCTTTGTATTCTCCTTAATTCTACTTTTCAGACCTATCTCATGTCCGCGTTTTGCCCTCCTGATTTCCCTCTTAAGTATACTCCTACGTCCTTTGTACTCTTCTAAGGATTCACTAGATCTATCCTGTCTATACCTGACATATGCTTCCTTTTTTTTTGAACCAAACATTCAATTTCTTTAGTCATCCAGAATTCCCAATACTTAGCAGACTTCCCTTTCACCCTGACAGGAATATACTTTCTCTGGACTCTTGTTATCTAATTTCTGAAGGCTTCCCATTTTCCTGCCGTCCCTTTAGCTGCGATCATCTGCCTCCAATCAGCTTTCAAAAGTTCTTGCCTAATACCGTCAAAATCAACCTTTCTACAATTTAGAACATCAACTTTTAGATCTGGTCTATCCTTTTCCATCACTATTTTAAAACAAATCGAATTAGGGGGGGGGGGGTCTATAACACAATCCCAATAAGATGATCATCCCTTTCTTATTTCACAGTTCCACACAAATAACTTCCCTGGATGTATTTCTGTGAATATTACCCCTCAGCACAGCTGTAATGCTATCCCTTATCAAAAATGCCACTCCACCTCCTCTCTTGCCTCCTTCCTGTAGCATTTGTATCCTGGAACATTAAGCTGCCAGTCCTGCCCATTCCTGAGCCATGTTTCTGTAATTGCTATGAGATCCCAGTCCCATGTTCCTAACCATGCCCTGAGTTAATCTGCCTTCCCTGTTGGACCACTTGCATTGTAATAAATGCAGATTAATTTATTAGTCCTACTTGTCCCTGCCTACCCTGACTGTTTGACTCACTTCTGTTCTCAGCTGTACCCATCGCAGATCGAGCTCCCAACATCCTCGCTGTGATTGTTATCACGTCCCATCCCTGCATTCCTCCAAATTCTCTGTAAAGTCCTCCCATTCCTAAAACCCGCCCTGTGTCTGTCACCTATCCCAGTTTCCACAACCCTCCCTATCTCTGTAAGACACCCCCTACCCCCACCCACCCCCTCCCAATTACCACAGCCCACTGTATCACTAAATGCCAGTAGTCACTATAATATCGGAGTAAGGTGTGAAACCAGGAATACTGTACTGGGTTAAATGATCAGTCGTGATCATTTTGAATGGTGGGACCAACTCTGGTCAAATGGTCGATACCTGCTCTTCGTTCTTGTGCTTCTCTATAAATTTACTATCTATATAACCTCCTTCAGTCCCCACAGCCCTCCCTATCTCCATAAACGCCTTCAGTGCCCACGACTCTTCCTATCCATATAACCTGAATCATTCCCCACAAACCTCCCTAACTCCAAAAACTCCAAAAGGCTCCACGACCCTCCCTATCTCCATAATCTCATCCTGACCCAACGACCCTCCCGTTCAGAGTACCTCCTTCAATCCCCAAGATCCTCCTGATCTGTGCAACCTCCTTCAGGTCCAACAGCCCTGCAGATCTCTTTGGCCTCTTTCAGGCCCCACAACACTCCCAATCTCCATAATGTTCTTCAGTCACCACTGCACTCTCTGTGTCCATAATCTCATACAGTCCCCACATCACTCCCTACTCCATAATGTCGTTCAGTGCCCACGTCCCTCCTTATTTCCAAAATATCTATTACCTGTTGAACCTGTAAGCTACCTTTTTCAGATTGATAAATACGAACTCCCATAAACCTTTCTGCTGCCAGTCTGAAACCAAACAGTGTTAGCCTGACAGTAGGTTGGGAGCTGAAATATGTTTGAAAGGATATGTCAATGACCAATAACTGGACCCTTAGAAAGGCTTTTAATAAAAAGAGAATGTGTTTTTGAGCCTATTGGATTTTATTTTTATTGGTGTGAATATAAATGGCAAAGTAGACATGGGTGTAAGAGTGGTTGTACCAAGGATACGGTTTATTTGAATTTTCAGAAACCGTTACACAAGTTTCAATAAGGGCTAAAGAGTTACTTGGTAGAGAATATGACACCTTAACTGTCAGGAGGTGGGTGAGATATTAGATAAACTGGTGTTGTCAGAATTTACTGTGGAGAAAGACACAGAAGCTCGGGAACTTGGGGAAATAAATCGCGATGTCTTGGAAAGAATCCTCAACAGAGAAGAAAAAGTGCTGGAATCTTAAAACAAATAAAGGTAGATCAATCCTCAGTAGCTCATTAGGTCTATCCTTGAATATTCATGGGAAGCGAGGGAAGAGATTGTGGTGTCCCTAACAGAGATATTTATATTATCAACAGACACAATGAGTTACCGAACGACTGGAGGGTGGCTAATGCTGTTCCATCACTTAAGGGCCGCAGGGAAAAGCCAGGAAATCACAGCCCAGTGAGCCAGTGCTGGGTACGTTGTTGGAGGAGATTCTGACAGAAAGGAGCTACATATTTTTGGAAAGGCAAGGACTAATTAGAGATAATCAACATGGCTTTGTGAGTGGAAAACCGTGTTTCACAAACTAGATTGACTCTTCGAGGAGTTGACCAAGAGATGGATGAAGGCAGAGCAGTCAGCGTTGTCTCCATGAACTTCAGCAAAGCATTTGACAAGATTCCAAGGGATGTAGAACATCTAGTCAAGAGGAAGAAGGAAGCTAACTTAAGTTTGAAGAACCCAGGATCAGAAGCAGGGCTCTAGAGAGTTACATGGGGCAGCACGGTGGCTCAGTGGTTAGCACTGCTGCCTCACAGCACTAGGGACGCGATTTCAATTCCATCCGCAGTCGACTGTCTGTGTGGAGTTTGCACATTTTCTCCATGTCTGCGTGTGTTTCCGACTGGTGCTCCGGTTTCCACCCACAGCCCAAAGATGTGCAGGTTAGGTGAATCAGCCATGCGTTGTTCAAGAAAGGGAATAGTGATAATCCTGGGAATCACAGACCTGTCAGTCTTCTGTCTGTGATGTGCAGATTATTGGAGACTCTGAGATACAGGATTTATGATTCTTTGGAAAACCATGGTTTGATTAGAGAAAGTCATCATGACTTTTTAAGGGACAGGTCATGCCTCACAAATCTTGTTGAATCCTTTGAGAATGTGACAAAACACATTTATGGCTCATTGAGAAATTACAGAGCATGGGATACAGGGAAACCTGCCTGTCTGGATACAGATTTCCTGGCCCATAGAAGACAGAGGGTGATGACAGATGGAAATCATTCAGCCTGGAGCTCGGTGACCAGTGGTTTTCTGCAGGGAGAAGTCAAAAAATCTCTGCTCCTTTTGATTTTATGAATGATTTGGATTTGTGAGTGAAAGAATGTGTAAGTAAGTTGACCAATGACACGAAGGTTGGTGGAGTGGTGAATAGCGTGGATGTCTGCTGGAGGTTGCAATGGGACATTGACAGGATGTAGAGCTGGGCTGAGAAGTGGCAGACGAAGTCAAATCTGGAAAAGTGTGCACTGCTGCATTTTGGAAGGTGAGACTTGAATGCAGAATACAGGGGTAAAGGCAGAATACTGAATAGTGTGGAGGAACAGATGGATCTTGGATTTCTTGACCAGAGATCCATCAAATTTGCCACCAAGCTGATAGTGTTGTTAAGAAAGAATATGTTGTATTGGCTTTCAATAGCTGGGGGATTGAGTTTTAAAGCCATGAGGTTATGCTGCAGCTCTATACAGCCCTGTTTAGATCCCGATTAGAATATTGTGTTCAGTTTTGATCCCTTCATTACAGGAAGGATGTGGAAGCTTTAGAGAGGGTAAAGAGGAGATTTACCAGGATGCTACCTGTTCTGGAGAGCATGTCTTATGAAGAAAGGTTGAGAGAGCTAAGGCTTTTCTCATTGGAGTGAAGAAGAGTGTGGTGTGATTTGGTAGAGGTGAACAAGATGATGTGAGGCAAAGATAGAGTGAGCAGTGAGAGACTTCTTTATCCCATGGCATATATGGTACAAGAGGGCATAATTGTAAGGTGATTACAGGATGGGTAAGGGGAGATTTCAGATGTTTACACAGAGAGTGGTGGGTGGGTGTAACGGGACATTTTAATAGACTCTTGGATAGGCACATGGATGATAGCAAAATGAAGGGTATGTAAGTTAGTTTGATCTTACAGTCGGGTAAAAGATGGACATGGCATCATGGCCGAAGGTTCTTGTGCTGTACTGTTCTGTGTTTTATGTTCTGTATGGTAAACTGGGTAATAAGCTCAGATCAATGTAAAAGGATATGGCATTCAGGAGGAGCTACTCAACTGGATACAAAATTGGGCTTGATGGTAGGAGACAGAGGGTGATGGGAGACATGTTGCCTTTCTGACTGGAGACATGTGACCAGCGGTGTAGTGGGTCCCCTGTTGTTTGTCATTTGGGTAAATGGTTTGGATGGGAATATTGGTTTTGTGGTTAGTAAGTTTTTTGAGTGATACTGAAATTGTTGGTATAGTGGACAGTGAAGAAAGTTATCTATGATACAACAGGACGAATAGTACACTGGGATAGTGGGCTGAAGAATAGCAGATGGAGTTTAATTCGATAAATGTGAGGTGTTCCATTTTGTTGAAACAAACCAGGGCGGGACTTGAGTTAATGATCGGGCCCTGGGTAGTGTTGTCAGTCAGAGACCCAGGGATGCAGGTACACAGTTCTTTGTAAGTGGTGTCACAGGTAGACAGGTTGGTGAAGCAGATGTTTGGGATGGTTACCTTCTTTTGACAGAGCATTGAGAGTAGAAGTTGGGATGTCATGTTGTGGCTGTACAGGACATTGGTGAGGCCACCATAAAAGCATTGTTGACCAGTAGGAAGTACTCATCTGGTTCACTTAGGTCCTTTAGAGAAGAACATCTGACATTGTAACCTGGTCTGGACTGCAAGTGACACCAGACCCACAGCAATATGGCTGACTCTGTGCTATACTCTGGGAAATTAGCAGTGGGGCAAAGAATGTTGGTCCAATCAGTGACATCCTCATCCCATGTATGAATAAATAAAAATACATATGTCCCTCCCTAACTCTGCAAACACCTCCAGCTTGCAGCAATCCTTACTGGCTTTGTAACACCGTTCAGGCCCTGACCCCTTTCTGTAACACTCTCACCACCTCCAGCACCTTCAGCTCTCCCGGTTCCTTTTGTGACATAAAACCTTGACAATTATTCCCTCTTTCATCTGACCTCCTCCTGCGAGCAGACTCTTTGCAATCCCTTTAAAACTTACTCCTAAAACATTCTCTCACTTCAGGATTTTAAGTACTTTTTGGTGATCTTCTAAGCCCGATAGTCTAATATGATCCTTTTTACTTATGCGAGGGACCGATGGGGATTTCTTGCTGAGGATTTGTCTGTTTCAATGGAATGTCCTTTTGTTGAGTGTTTTACACTGCTCCTTCAAATGTTTTCCACTGTTCATTGACAGGCACATATTTCAGTCTGTTTAGCCTATTTAACTCGGTCAGTTCTCCTCTCAAACTCATATTATTGGTTATTTTCGTTTCTAGTCGTAGCTTGTCCTTTCTGTGATTCACTTTAAAACTTTATATTTCTTTAAATTGAATTTTATCACAATTTCGCAGAGGATCTCTCCAGGTGACATTACTCATTCACGAAGTTTCATCACACAATGGTCGCTCTGAGATAGTTATGTCCCAAGCCATTGCACAATGTGTTTTTCAAAGAAACACTGAAAACTAATTCTCTGAACTCCTCTTCCAATATCACTCTTGCCAGTGTGACTGTCCCACATTTTGTGAATATAGATGTTTCCCAAAATTACCACAATGTGTTTGTTAAAAAAATTCCAATGAGTTCCTGTATAATGCAGTGATGAGCAACGGAATGCTGTTCGGTGACTAAAACTGTTCTGCTGCTTGTGTCCTTGGCAAGTAGTAGCCAGAATTTACATTCAGACTGAATCTACTTCATGATCTGAGGCCAAATGCTTTCTCTGTGATGCCTTTGTTATCCATTATTGTTAGTGTTAACCATTTTGGCTGAGTTTCCACAAGGTTGTGATCCATTGAATGTTTATGTCCACCTTTTGTTCACCCTGTAACTATATCTCTCTGGTGCCTAAACCTCTTTTATCTCAGTGTCACAAATCCATCTGCAAACATAATTTACTCTTTCCCACAATTTCCTGTCACAAATGAATTTGCTGATCTACAGTTTTAGTTAATCGCTGTCCCATCCTGTTCCTTTCTGCTTGCCTTAAGCCACATCCCCATACTGTTCCGATGCTTCCCCTTTTCTTTTTGGATTTTGAAAGCTCCTTTCACCTGGACCATGTCCCTGCATCCTCTCTGTCTGTTTAAAGCCCTGTCCATAAACCTACCGACATGACTCGCCAGGACACTGGTCCCAGTGGGACCGTCCTATTTGATTTTTTTTTATAAATCAGGTAGGGGATGTGGGTGTCTCTGGCTGACCAGCCTTTATTGCACAGCCCTAGCTGCCCATGAGCTGAGTAGCTTGCTTGGCCATTTCAGAGGGCAATTGAGAGGCAAACACTTTGCTGTGGGGATGTCGTGCAGACCACGTGAGGATGATCAGGTCTCGTTGTCGGAAGGACAAGTGGGCGGTACGGTGGCTCAGTGATTAGCACTCCTGCAGCACAGCAGCAGGGTCCCAGGTTCGATTCCAGCCCCGGGCGACTGTGTGGAGTTTGCACATTCTCCCCGTGTCTGCGTGTCTGGGTGGGTCGAAAGGCCTGCTTCCACACTGAAGGGAATCTAATCTAAGGGATTGTGATTTTTGTACATCAGCAATGGTTTCATATTTGTTAATGGATTGTTAATTGCTATTTTTAAAATTATTGATTTTCAATTCCACCATATCTTATGATGGGATTCAAACCTGCCTCCCCTGAACATTAGCTGAGGTTTTGGACAAATGCCCTAACAATAATGTTAATAGGCCATCATTTCACCTGCTCACTGGTTGCTCATCCCTGAGCACTGATACATGAAGCTAAACCCATTCTTCCAACATGATTGTGTGATCCTGAAGTCTTCCAGCACGCTGGTGATATCACTCAGTCTCTCTCTCCATGTGGTATCCCTCACTGTGTGGGTCTAATTGCTGCTTCTGTCAGCATCTCTCACTCTAGCAGCTACTCCATATCCTGAGCTAACAGAATTCTCCACTCCAGAGAGACGCAACAGCACAGGCCAGGGATGGAGTTTGGGATTTTCCAGATATCTGCGGGGGTCATTTCCATTCTCCTTGTGTAATCCTCACTGCATCGGTCTAATTTCCCATTCTGTCTATCTCTCTGTCTCCTGTAGGTACTCAGGAGGTTGCTGACTCAATAGACTTCCCAACTGCTGTGTGTCTTATCCATCACCTCATTGAAGATGGCAGGTCAGTCAGAGAGAGACAAAGGGAAGGGAGACTTGGAGCCTTCAATAAATCCTGCAGTGAGGTAAGATCACTCATAGTGCACAGAGCAGAGAGCAATGAGAGGGCTCCAAACATCGCTAACAAGACATGACATAGATACAGTGCTGGATGGGGAGCACAGTATAGACACACACCATGCTCAATCAGCACGTCTACTTTAACTTATGTTGCACTGAGACAGCATCGGGAGTTCATAGTTATCAATCCAGTCCTGTGCTGTCTTAGTGAGCATCAGTACAACAGAGGGGAGAGTAGGCCTCCGACGAGAGGTTGTGAATGCTGCCTGGGATCTTTCTGTTCTGGGATCTCCCTCCAACACTGTACGAAGACTCACTACTCTGCAACGCTGTATCTGTGGCATGCTTGTGCACCAGTGTCTTCAGTCATTTTTAACTCCTATAACAGTAGTTGTCCCTGTAACCTCCTTCTTTCACTTTCGTTCCTCCACATATTTGAGACGTACTGCATTCCAGACTACCAGCCTTATCGCTGTAACTTGCTTCAGTGTCTACAACATGCCTTATTTTGGTACACTAATTCTCTTTCGCTGGATACAGAGTGATCCAGCAAGGAAACAGAACCTGTGGTCCAACTCCTTAATGCTGCCCATGTCACCTATACTGAATGAGTTGCATTTCCCTGCATTTGGCCCTTATCTCTTCAAACCTTCTCCTCTCCATGTACCTGCCCAAATGTCTTTTTCATGCTGTAATTGTTCGTGTTTCTCCCATGTGGCCCTGGCAGACCGTTCCGTCTATGCACCTTCCTCTGTGGATAATGCTGCCCCTCAGCTCCCTCTTTAAATCCTTGCTCCCTCACCTCCTGTTTATACCCTCTAGTTTTGGACTCACCTACCCTTGGTTATTCACCATTCTTTATGTCACCCCGTGGCCTCCTCTGCCCAAGGGACATATTTAGGACAATGTTACAAATATCTCCAACGTATGTAACAAAGTGCTGGCCAATGTCGGCAAATGTACCAAATGTCGCTTTCCCCACCCTGTCCACCTGTGATGCCATTTCCGAGGAACAATGTAACTTGCACCCTCTCTCTCTCTCTCTCTCTCTCTCTCTCTGTTCAACAACCCTGGCCAGAGCCCTTCCATTAACTGTATTAGTCCTTCCTGGTTTGTCTTAACAAAATCCAACACCTGAATTAAACTCAATCTTTCATTCCTTGGTCCACTGGCCCAGTTGGTCAAGCCCCCCATTGATAATCGTATTTACTGCCCACTACACAATTAATTTGATCATCAACAAACGTTCGCACAATCACTCCTATATTTTCAATCAAATCGTTAATGTAGATGATGCACATCAGTGGACCCAGCCCGGATCCTTTCTTCAATAATGGAATAAGACCATATTCTTGTCATAGAGCCATACAGCATGGAAACTGACCCTTCAGCTGATACCCACCATAATCTAAAACTAAACTCTTCACTGCTGCCTGTTGCTGGCCCATATCACTCCAACCCTTCCCTATTCACTTGTTTATCCAAATATCTTTTAAATGTTGTAATTGTAACCACATCAACCCCTTTCTCAGGAAGTTCATTCCACACTCAAACCACCCTCAGTGTAGCAAATTGCCCCATATCTTTTTTTGAACATCTCTCTCCTCTAACCTTAAAAATGTGGCCCCTCCTCTTGAGACTCCCCCATCCTGAGGAAAAGGCAATTATCATTAAATTGATCTATATACCTCATTTTTTTTCATAAACCTTTAAAGCATCATGTCTCAACCTCCAGGCTCCAGTGAAAAAAAACTCAGCCTATCCAACCATTTTTCAGAACTCAAGCCTTCCATACCCAGCAATATCCTGGTAAATCTCTTCTGAATGCCCTGCAGCTTAATAATATCCTCCAAGTTAACTGGGCGACCAGAACTGGACAGAGTATTGCAGAACAGGCCTCACAAATGACTGTGCAATCTCAACATGACGTCCCAAATCCTACACTCAATGGACTGAGCAATAGTCAGACACTGTCTTATCCATCCTGTGATGCAAGCTTCAAGAATTATGTACCTGAACCCGGAGATCCCTCTGCTCTAAAACACTAACCGAGGCCCTAACATTAAATGTATAAGCTCTACCCTTGTTTTTTTTTGACCAAATGCATTACCTCGTATTTATTCAGATTGAATTCCAACTCCATTCACCCATTTCATGAAGATCCCTTTGTAATCTCAGAAAACATCCTTCACTGTCCATGATGCCACCCTCCAGCCTGCCAGCCCATCACACATGGCTGTCAGTAGTACACATACCTTTGCTAGGTGCTCCACAATTTCTTCCCTAGCATCCCACAGTGTCCTGTGATACACTTAATCAGGTTCTGGAACTTGCCATAGCTTTGAGTTTTAAAACCTCCAGCACCAACTCTTTTATAACAAGCACTCTTTTCAAGTCATAGAGATATACAGCATAGAAACAAACCCTTCGGTCCCCAACTCGTCCAGGCTTACCAGAAGATCTAAATAAACCCATTCCCTTTTCCAGGATTTGGCCCATATACATCTACACCCTTTTAGGTTAGATTACTTACAGTGTGGAAACAGGCCAACAAGTCCACACTGACCCGCCGAAGCGTAACCCACCCATTCCCATACATTTACCCCTTTACCTAACAATACGGGCAATTCACCTGACGTGCACATCTTTGTGACTGTGGGAGGAACCCGGAGCACCCGGAGGAAACCCACGCAACCACGGGGAGAACGTGCAAACTCCACACAGTCAGTCGCCTGAGTCGGGAATTGAACCCGGGTCTCTGGCGCTGTGAGGCAGCAGTGCTAACCACCGTGCCACCGTGCCACCCACCCATACTATTTAGATGTCCATCCAGATATTTTTAAAATGTTGTAATTGTATCAGTCTCCATTACTTTTTCTCTCAGCTCATTCCATACACACATCACCATGTGTGTGAAGAAGTTGTCCCTTCAGTCACTCTGTAAACCATTCACGTCTAACCTTAAACTTATGCACTCTAGTTTTGGACTCCCCAACTTCTGGGAAAAGGCCTTGAATGCTTACCCTATCCATATCGCTCATTTTCATATAAATCACTGTAATGTCATCCCTCCGTCTCCAATTCTCCAGTGACAGTAACCCCAGCTTATTCAGCAACAACCAGGGCAATATCTTGTTAATCTTTTCTGAGCCCTTTCAAGTTTCACAACATCCTTCCTGTAGCAGAGAGACTGGAATTGCAGAGAACTCCAATTGTGGTCTAACGTATTACTCTTGTTCCCTGAGTTCCCCAGTCTTTCTCCACAGTAAGTTCTGGAGTGAAAAAATTGTTTACGATCTTAGCAAATATCCTGCAGTTCCACACATCGATGGCCTCATTGATCTTTATTGGACACTATTTTGCCCCGAGTTACTTATGCACACTTAATATACTGATACAATCACTTTTGGATTCCCCTTTCCTTCTCTGCTGAGGCTATTTCATTTAGCCTTTCTCCATTCCTGTTTTCTACTCAAAGTGTATTCCTACAGCCCCTGTATATCCTCAGGGATTCCCTTGATCCAGCGGGCTATATCTGACATGTGGCCCCTTTTCCTTGACCAGACCCTCAATAGACAGCCAGTGTTTCCGAATGCTGTCAGCATTGACCTGCACACAAACAGGAACATGCTGGCGGTGATCGATCAGTTTATCTCACTTTTAAATTATTCTCACTTGCCAAACTTCCCTTTCCCTGTAAATAATTCCCTTCCCCAATCACGGAAGGTTCCTGGCTAATACGATCAAGATTGGTCAGGCCCCATTTTATAACTTGCACTTGTGGACCAGGCCTGTCCTTTTCCAAAGCTGTTTTCAAACTACTAGAACTGTGGTCACTTTGGCAAAATGCTTTCCCCTCTGACATCTCAGTCCCTTTCCCTACCATAATTCCCAAGTGGAGGTCAGGTTTTGCCCATT
Source organism: Chiloscyllium plagiosum (assembly GCF_004010195.1). Taxonomy (NCBI): domain Eukaryota; kingdom Metazoa; phylum Chordata; class Chondrichthyes; order Orectolobiformes; family Hemiscylliidae; genus Chiloscyllium; species Chiloscyllium plagiosum. The sequence continues at coordinate 2,645,030 of NC_057759.1, forward strand.
TCTCTTTTCAGGCCATTTACATATTGATTGGGAGTTTTCTGGAACACAATTACCAAATTCCTCCCTTGCAAACACTGAACACTGGCAGTCCCAGTCTAGGTTTGGATAGTTCAAAAACCCTACCACAACAGCCCTATTATTATGGTTGATATTTAAGATGTCCCGACATATTTGTTCCTCAGTCTGCCACAGATTATTCCTGGTCAGCAGTCCGATCGAATCAAAGTGATGACCCGTTCTTATTTCTCAGTTCCACTAACATAGCTTCAGTGGGCGATTCCACAGGAATATCCTCTCTAAGTACTGCTGTGATGATTCATTCATCAAAACCCACCACCACACGTCCTTTCTTGCCTCCCCTTCCTGTAGCATCTCTACCTTGAAACAATGTCGTCCTGCCCCTCCCTCAGCTGTGTTTCTGTAATAACTATAATATCCCAGTCCCATGTTCCAATCCATGCCTTGAGTTCATCTTCCTTAGCTGTCTGGCCCCTTGCATTGAAATAAGTGTAGTTTAATCATCAGTTTTCCCCCATTTCCTGCCATGTTCTTGGCTGCCTCAATCATCTTTCTGGCCTTACGTTTATTTAAGGTCCAACACCCTGCTAGACTAGGTTATATCCTCTCAAGTAGCTCTAGCAATTCACCCCACCAGGATATGGGTCCCTCTCCCGCTCCCAGTTGAGGTGCCTTTCCCACCCTGTCTCCCTGTGCTGACACCTTCAGGTATCAATGGACTTGTCCATCAAGGTCCCTGTATTCCTCAGTACTCCGCAAGGACCTACCCTTTATTATGTCTGTACTTCGCTTATCGTACCTCCCACAGAGTATTACCTCACTTCGATCAGAACTAAACTCTGCTTAGATTATCATCCGATCGACATCGGACTGCAGACAGAGACCATCCTCCTCACTGTGAACAACACCCTCACCTTTCATGTCATCTGCAAACTTACTAATGATACCTTCTGCTTTCACATCCGAGTTATTCATGTTCAATGGTTCCTGCACAGATCTCTGTGGTACACCCGGTGGTGAAAATATTCTATCCACCAATTTTGCATCCAATTTGCCAACTTGCCTTGGAACCCAGTCCTTTTGGACCAGCCTTCCATGTTGGATCTTGTTTAAAGACTTAGTCAAGTCCGTGTAAACCACATCATCTGCACAGACTTCATCAATATACTTAAGCACCATTTCAAAAGAACTGAACTGAATTCCTCAGACAGTATCTTCCTCTGCCAAATCCGTGATGACTAAACCGAGTTGATCCTTACCTTAGCAAGTGTCGATTCATCCTGACAATTCATTCCAATAATTTCCCTCCCCCTGCTGTCGGACTATCTGCTCTGTAATTACCTGGCCTACCCCTGCTGCCCTTCTTGAACAAAGGAACCACATTAGCGATTCTCCAGTCATTCAGCACTTCACCTGTGGCCAGCAAAGTATTATATTTATCCACCAGGGCCCCAAAAATCTATGGATAATTAGCATGGGGTCAAAGAATGCTGGTTCAGGCAGTGACACCCACAACCCATGAATGAATAAATAAAAATACACATGTCCCTCCCTACTTCTGCAAACCCCTCCAGCTGCAGCAATCCGTACTGGCTTTGTAACACCGTTCAGGCCCTGACCACTCTCTGTAACACTCTCACCACCTCCAGCACCTTCACCTCTCCCTGTTCGTATCGTGTCAAGAAAGCTTGACAACGATTCCCATTCCCATTGCCCTCCTCCTGCTAGCAGACCCATTGCAGTCCCTTTAAAACGTACTACAAAACTCTCTCTCACTTCAGGATTTTAAGTACTTTGTGGTGATCTTCTCAGCCTGTCATTTTGTTGAGTATTTTACACTGTTCCTTCAAATGTTTTCCACTGTTCATTTACAGGCACATATTGCAGTTTGTTTACCCTGTTTATCTTAGTCAGTTCTCTTCTCCAACTCATGTAATTGGCTATTTTTGTTTCTAGTTGTAGCTTGTACTTTCTGTGTTTCATTTTAAAACTTCATATTTTTTAAACTGCACTTTATCACAATTTCCCAGAGCATCTCTCCAGGTGACATTACTCATTCACTAAGTTTTATCACACAACAGTCTCTCTGAGACAGTTACATTCCTCGCCAGTTGCACAATGTGTTATTCTAAAAAAAACTGAACAAAAAATTCTCTGAACTCCTCTTCCAATATCATTGTTGTCAGTGTGATTGTCCTAGACTTTGCGAATATTAACGTTTCACTAAATGTTCACCATACCTGTATTAAAAATTCAATGAATTCCTATTTATTGTAGTGACGAGCCATGAAATGCTGTTCGGTGGTCTAAAACTGTTCTGCTGCTTGTGTCCTTGGCAAGTATATTCACTGACTCGACTTCATGATCTGATGCCAAATGTTTTCTCTGTAATACCTTTCTTATCTATTATTGTTAGCGTTATCCATTTTGCCTGAATTTGCACAAGGTTGTGAACCATTGAATATTTCTGTTCCACCTTGTGTTCGCCCTGTAACCACACCTCTCTGGTGTCTAAATCCCTTTGATCTCTGTGTCACAAATCCATCTACCTTGTTACAGAGACTTTGTCCATCAATAAAAAACATAATTTACTCGTTCCCACAATTTCCTGTCACAAATGGATTTGCTGATCTACAGTTTTAGTTAAACTTTGTCCCATTCTGTTCCTTTCTGTTGTCTTCGGTCACATTCCCCATGCTGCTCTGATGCTTCACCTTTTCTCTTTGGATTTGGAAAGCTCCTTTCATCAGAACCCTGTCCCTGCATCCTCTCTGTCAGTTTAAAGCCCTGTCCATAAATCTACCAACGTGATTGGCCAGGACGTTGTTCCACTGGAACTGTTCTGGGACCAATCTGAATGGATTTTTTTTTTAAAAATCAGGTATGAGATGTGGGTGTCTCTGGCTGACTAGCCTTTATTGCCCATCCCTTGCTGCCCTTGAGCTAAGCAGCTGGCTCGCCCATTTCACAGGATAATTGAGAGTCAAACACGTTGCTGTGGGTATGTCGTGCAGACCACATGAGAGTGAACTGTTGTCTTTCTCTGAAGGTCAAGTGTTTGGGTTTTTATCAATACTTATTTATGGATTGTAAATTCCAATTTTTAAAACATATATTCATTTAAACTTCCACATGGTTAGAAGTTAGAAAGAAGAAGAGGGGTGGCCACTATGTTGGGACTGTATTGTAGACTGTTGTAGACCCAACAGATACCAGATGAGCAGATGTGTAGAGAGATTGCAGATAACTATAGGAATAATAGAGGGGTATTGGCTGGAGATTTTAATATTCCCTGTATTGACTGGGCCACCTCGAGTATAAAAAGACCTGGACGGAGGGCAATTTTTCAAATGTATCCAAGGAAGATTCTTAAATCAATAAGCAGAGGGCCCTACTCTACTCAGGCAGGTGCAACACTGGACCTCCCCTCAGAAAACGAGGTCGGGCAAGTGACTGAACTGTCATTCAGAGAGCACTTTGGGCCCAGTGCCCACAACTGTCTTCGTTTTAACACAGTTATGGCAAAAGATCAGCAGGTCCATAGATTGAAGACGAAAACTGGAACAGGGCCAGGTTTGGGTTCATTCTGCAGAATCTGGCCAGCATCAATGCCGTGAATTTAAAATTGCACAACGCCCAGTTATAATCCAACTCGCTTTGGATGCGTTGGTGATCACTGTAACAGATGAAACGCTTCAACTAAATTTGTTTGATATTATATTCCATGACACTGCCATCCTGTTGCTATAAATTCTGTACCTTAGGATTGTGCTCCACAACCACCTGATGAAGAAGCAGTGCTCTGAAAGCCAGTGCTTTCAAATAAACCGGTTGGACTGGAACCGAGTGTTGGGTGATTTTTAACTTTGTCCACCCCCAGTCCGACACCGGCACCTCCACATTATGATTCTAATCGTTTGGGTGAGTCTGTTTGAAGGAAAAGGAACAACTGGCAAATGGGAGGCTTTTCAAAGTGTGATCTCAAGAGTCCAGGGCCAGTGTGCCCCATTGGGGTAAAGGGAAAAGCTGGCAGGGTTAGGGATCCTTGTCTGATGAGGGATAATAAGGCTCTGGTCTTCAAATGAAGACTGCATGCATTGGGTTTAAGTTTTCCATATCTACATATTCTTAAAGACACGATCAATCTGTGGAGACCCTACAATCTTCTCAGTCCCTGTAATACTCCCAACCTGCAGAAGTCATTCCAATGCCTGTGACTCTTTCAATACAGTTCCTACAAGACCCACTATCTATGTGATATCTTCCCATTGCCAGCACCCACCCTGTCAATGTAAGCGCCTCCAGTGTCTCCATCCATCTACTCATTTCCATAATCTTCTCCAGCTCTTACATGTGTAAACATCACCCTCCCCTACAACCCTTCCCACTTTGACCAAACTGGAGGAGGTTACTAATGCTCCCTAATCTGTGAAACTGTCTCCACCCAAAATTGCTGTCTTTATCACTTGGAGAATCTGTCTGATTCCACACCCTCTTTATCTAAATAACCTGCAGAACCTAAGCATTCTTGTGTCTATAAACATCTTCAGTCACGACTACCCTCCATACGGCTAATTGTTTTTCCAATCTGTACAACCCACTTTATCTCTGTACTCAGCTCCGTTCTCCTGAAACATTCCTGTCTGTGTAAACCACCCCATTCTAACAACATCCTTATCCCTGTAAACTGCTCCATTCCTCCCAACCTCCCCATCTCCATGAACTCATGTAGGCCCGACAGCTCTCCACATTTCTGTAACCTCCTGTGGCTGTATGCTCCTCCCTCCCTGTGAAAGCACCTCCAGTCCCCACAATTCCTGCAGCCTGAGTCATCTGCTCCAGATCAGGCCATTGCTGTCTCTGTTGCCTCATACATCTTTAGCAACGCCTCCTATTTGTGTCACTTCATTCAGATCGCATCCTCTCCCGTTTCCCGAAACCTCTTTCTGCCATCACAACCCTTGCTATTTAGAACATGGAATAGCACATTCCATTACAAGCCCTTCCACCCTCAATATTGTGCTGACCTCTTATCCTACTCTGAAGATGAAACGAACCTACATACCTTATATTTTACTATCATTGATGTGCCTATCCAAGAGTTGCTTCGATGTCTGTAATGGATCTGAATCTACTACCATGGCTGGCAGTCCATTTCACGCAGCCATCACACTCTGTGTAAATAACGTACTAGTCCCGTCCATGCCGACAGGATATCCCAACCCAATCTAGTCCTACCTGCCAGCACCTGGCCCATATCCCTCTGATATCTAAGCTAAACCTTCCGCCAATTACCTTAAACTTATGTCTCCTTGTGATAGCCATTTCGCCATGGGAAATAGTCTCTGGTTATCCACTCTATCTATGCCTCTCATTCCCTTGTACACCTCTATCAAGTCACCATTCTTCCTCCTACGCTCTGATCAGAAAAGCCCTAGCTTCCACAACCTACCTTCTGTGGGCATGCCCTCCAGTCCAGGAAGCATCCTGCTAAATCTCCTCTGCACTGTCTTTAAAGCTTCCACATCCTCCCGATAATGAAGCGAACAGAACTGTTCACAATATTCGAAGTGTGGTCTAACTGGGGTTCAGTAGAACTTCAGCAAAATCTCGCATCTCTTAAACTCAATCCCCTGTTAATGAAAGCCAGCACACCATCCGCCTTCTTAATACCCTGTCAACTTGGGTGGTAACCTGAGGGACAAAGGATCCCTTTGTTCCTGCACGCTGCTAAGAATTCTGCCTTTAACCACGTAAAGGTTTTCTGCAGAATCCTCTAATCTAAAACTATCCCTATCTTTGTAAGTTCCTCCTGTCCTGACAGCACTCATAAACTGTGAAACCTCCTCAAGTCCCTATATTCCTAATGTCTGCAAAATCATCCCGTCCTGATGTCCCTCCACATCTCTGTAACCCCCACCATCCTCCAGTGCCCTTCTGGGGAACATTGCAGATGAAGGAGGAGTTGGAGAGTCTGGGCCATGTTACGAGGTATGAAGGGCTGCAGAACCTGGAGGATGGTACAAATATCGGAAGGGACGTGGGACTTGCAGGAGGTTTATAGAACCTGCAGCCTGGGACCGAGGATGGCTTGTGGAACCTGGAGGATATTATGAATTGAACCACAGGTAATTTTTGATTGCACCATTCAGCCGATCTTACAGTCAAAGAGATGTACAGCATAGAAACAGACCCTTAATTCCAACCCAGCCGACAGGATATTCCAACCCAATCTAGTCCCACCTGCGAGTACCTGGCCTATCTCCCTCCAAACCCTTTCTATTCATATATCCATCCAAATGCTTCTTATATGTTGCAATTGTACCATCTGTAATTTTGGCTGAAAGATCCAATCAAACATTACCTGTGGTTCAAATCATAACATCCTCCAGATTCCACAACCCATTCATGGTCCCATCCTGCAGATCAGATATCCCAACCCAATGTAGTCCCACCTGCTAGCACCCGGCCCATCTCCCTATAAACCCTTCCTATTCATATACACATCCAGATTCCTTTCAACTGTTGCAATTGTACTAGCTTCCACAACTTCCTTTGGCAGCTCATTCCATACATGTACTATCCTCTTCGTGAAAAAGTTGCCCCTTAGTTCTCTTTAATATCTTTCTATTCTTACCCTAAACCTCGCCCTATAATTCTGGACTCGCATACCCCAGGAGAAAGACTTCGTCTATTTATCCTATCCATGCCCCTCTTGATTTTAGAAACCTCTATAAGGTCACCCTCAGCCTCCGACTCTCCAGGAAAAACCTGTTCAAACTCTCCCTATAGCTCAACCCTGGCAACATTATTGTAAATCTTTTCTGAAGCGTTTCAAGTTTCACAACATCCTTCCGATATGAAGTAGAATAGAGTTGCATGCAGTATTCCAAAAGTGGCCTCACCACTGTCCTATAAAGCCGCAAAATGCCCTCCCAATCCCTGTACTCAATACTCTGACCAATAAAGGAATGTATACCAAGCGCCTTCTTCGCTATCGTAACTATGTGTGACTCTACTGTCAAGGAACTTTGTATTTCATTTGAAAGATTGCATAGACGGATAGAGTGGCCCGAGGACTTCTGGGTAATGCTAGTTCAGTCTAAGCTGGTAGGCAGAGCCAGTGAAATATTTGCAGCGCTGTCTGATGAATGATCGAGAGATAATGCATATGTCAAACAGGCTGTTTTAAGTGCTTATGGATTGCTTATGAAAGGGAAGCCACTACAATTACCTTTACTGTCCCATCACTATCTGTCAAAGCTCCTTCAGGTCTATATCCTCCGAATTATTGAAACCTGCTCTCACCATTGCAACTCCCATTATTTCCTAACATTGTTGAGTCTGTAAAACCATCCCTATCAGTTTAATCTCCTCCACTGCATACAACACTCCTAGTCTGTGTAATCTCTTCACATCGTTAAGTTCCTATATACCTATGTATTGGTGTGACTGCTTTGTGGCCATTGTATCCTCGTTTATATCTGCAAAAGGCTCCGCTCACTGCAGCACATCCTATGCTCATAAGTGAATCTGATCTCTCACAAGCCTCTCTACGACTCTCTCCTCCAGTCTCTACAAGCTTCCCTAACCCTGTCGTATCTTGCAGCATGCACACCACTCTCTCTCTGACATACCTTCCAGTGCATAAAATCATCTCTCCTAACTGTATCCAGTCTCCAACTCCCTCCTTATCCGTGCAACATTCTCCAGTCCATACCATCCTCTCTTTCCCTATAATATTCTCCAGTCCATACCATCCTCCTTATCGCTGTGATATTCTCCAGATCCCACAACTGTTGTTAAATGTACCACATCCTGGAATCATGCGAATGTTTCTACACCCTGATCATCAAAGACCATGTAACGATCCACAACCCTACACATATCCCTATCTCTGAAGTCTAATCAAAGACGCTTTATCTCTCTAACTTCCTCCAAACAATAAAAACTTTTCTCCTGCGAACATTCTGTATCAACTGTAACTATGTTTAATCCTGCAACATTGTCGCGCCCCCAAACGTCACTCCCACTCTGTGACCTCTATCCATCCCTCAAAGGCCCTCTCTCGGTGACACACGCCATGCATTTGCACCAAGGCAGATGGAATGACAGCATTAACTGAAGAGAACAGATATGATCAAACTGTTATTATGAAGGGGTGGCTGCAGAATGATCATGACAGGAATGTGATTATTGAGGGGTTGTAGGGATTTAGGCAGGATCAGCAAACAACCAAACAAGGTCACGTTTTTGGGAAGAAAGGATGCAGTCAGTGCATTAGTGAGACAGCCAATTTAATCTGGGAATCAAAATATGGAGTCATTTTGAATGGACAGCTTCCAAATAGCAAGGGGGATCTGGAAGATCAAATCACAATCTACGCTCGTTGGTAAGTTGGATACAATATTTTCTTGGCGATTATAGACAGAGGCCTGTGCAGTGGTCAATTTCTGATTGGACGTCTGTGGCCAATGCTGTTTCACAAGGATCAGTGCTACGATGGCTATGTGTAATTTATATCTGTGATTCAGATGAAAAGGTCAGCAGTTTGATTAGTATTTTGCAGACGGCAGTTGGAAAGGCATGTAATGATTAGGGATAGTTAGGGGAATTGTGGATAGTGAGGAAGAGTGTTAAACGTTTTAGCACTATGTAGATCAGCTGTAACGCTGGACAGAGAGATCGCAAATCGAATTTCATAGGGACAAGTGTGAAGTGATGCATTTATGAAGTCAAATGGAAGAGAGAAGAGCACTAATTGACTAATTGGAAACATTGATAAACAGATGACCTTGGATGCAAATCTGTAGCTCCCTCAAAATAACAACACAGTAGGATGTGGTGGTAAAGGAGGAGTATGGTATGCTTACCTTCATTGGTCACAGTATTGAGTACAAACGTTTGCATGTCATGTTGTGACTGAATGAAACTTCAGCCACGTTTGGAATGTTGCGTGTCGTTCTCACTGCCACACTACAGAAAGGATGTGGAGGCTTTGGGGAGATTGAAACAGAAGGTTGGCAGAATGTTGCCTGGATGAGAATGTATTTACTGTCAGGAGGTTTGACGCAATTGGATTGTTTTGCGTGAGTATCGGAGACTGAGGGTTGACCTGGTACAGGTATATAGCATTAGGAGAGGCGTGAATACTGTGTGTAGTTGGAATCCTTCTTCCAATGTAGAAATATCAAATACTAGGGCGCATCTGTTTAAGGTGAGCGTGAGAAGTTTCAAGTGAGATGAATGAGGCCAGGTTTGTTTCCCAAGAGGGTGGAAGCTGCTCAGGTGGTGGGAGAGGTGGCAATGACAGCAAAGTTTTGAAGTGGCATTTAGACAGACACATGAACAGGCAGAGAATAGTGGGATATCGCTCATGTGCAGGCAGATGGGATTAGTTTAGAATAGCATCATGGTCAGCACAGCCATGGTGGGCCGAAGGGCCTATTATTCTGCTGTACTATTCTAGTTTCTAACTTCACGGCATCCACCCTGTCAAAGCCCCTCAGAATCCTGGATGTTTCATTAAATTTCTCTCCTATTCTTCAAAACCCCAATAGGTTCAAGGTCAATCTACTCCACCTCTTCTCATTGGAAAGTCTTGCCATCTCCAGAATCAGCCGAGTGAACCTTCTCTGGCCTGTCTCTAATACAAGAATGTCTTTCCTTACGGCACTCATACTGTTCATTATAATCTAGGTGTGGTCTGACTTGTACCTTGCATCGTTTTAGCAAGTCCTCCCTATTTTTAGACTCCATTCCCTTTGCCTTCTCGATTACCTGCTGATCCTGTAAGCTAACTGTTTCAGATTGATACACAAGGATTCCCAAAATCCTATGTGCATTGAATCTGAACCAAACGGTGTTAGTCTGACAGTAATTCGGGAACGTGCTGGAATGTGTTTTAAAGGATATGACAATAAATGATAACTGGATGATTAGAAACAATGGGAGATGTATGATTTTATAAAAGGGGAATATTTTTAAATCTGTTGGATTCTATATATTGGTGTGACCATAAATGCAGAACAGATAAGGCTGGGGGAGGCTAGTTGCGGTAGAGGGATATTTGAAATTTCTGAAGCATTTTGACAAGTTTCAACCAGGGCTAAAAATTAGCTCGGGAGAGAATAGGGCCCCTGAAAGGTCAATGAGGCTGTTTGTGTGGAATCACTGCTGATGGGGGAGATACTGAACAAATATTTTGCGTTAGGAATTACTGTGGAGAAACATATGGAAGCTCGGGAACTTAGGAAAATACATAGTTATGTCTTGAAAAGAGTGCACATTGGAGAACAGGAGGTGCTGGATGTGTTAAAATGCAAAAAGTTAGATAAAACCTTGGGACATGGTCAGATGTACCCGAGCGCCTTGTGAGAAGCGAGGGAGGAAATTACAGGGCCCCTTCCAGAGATATTTGTATCATCGACAACTAGTACGGACCAGTGAGACTGATGGCAGGGTGGTAAGTTGTTGGAGGAGATTCTGAGAGAAACAATCATCGTGCATTTGGAAAGGTACGGACAGATTAATGATCGTCAGCATGGCTTTGTGCATGGTAAATCATGCCTCAGAAGTGAGTGTGGAGGTAGACACGTGAGAAGTCAAAGCAGAGCAGTACACGATGTCCACATGAACTTTAGCAAGGAATTTGACAAGGATCTGCATGACAGACTGGTTAGATCAGGGAATTGATCGGTTTTTTTCCATCTCTTAATCAAATCGGCCAAGACCGTCTGAAGTGGGAAGGAGCATTGGGAAGGTGTCGAGCACCTCGAGACTTTCTGTGGGGAAAACGGGAATCCAGGAGAAAACAGCACAAGGAGCGCGCTGTCATATCAACGCCCCACCCACCCCCTTTCCATGGCCACCTTCTGCCTCAAGTGTAACAGAGTCTGTGGAAGGCCACATCGGTCTGTACAGTCAACTCCAGACTCCCCCACCCTCACTGAGAGTGGGAGAGAGTCAGCCTCATCTGTGAGCCACTGCCAAAGAGACGATGAGATAGGAAGGTTGAATCCCCTCACAATTATCCCAGTGCCTTTGTTATAAATTCAAACAATTCCCTGTTAATGCAGTGTCTAATAATGTGCTATCACTCAGTATCTCTCCATGTGGCATCCCTCGCTGTGTCGGTCTATTTACTGCCTCTGTCAACAGAATTGTCCACTCCAGAGAGATGCAGCAGCAAGGGATGGAGACTGGGATTATGGAGATCTCTGCTGGACTCAGTGCCACTCTGCATGTGTTATCCTCATTGCCTCAGTCTAATTTCCCATTCTGTCTATTTCTGTCTCATGCAGGTCATCAGGATGTTCCTAACTCCTGTCTCATCCATCATCTCATTGAAACTGGTTGGTCAGCCAGAGAGAGATGGAGAGGGAGATCTGGAGCCTTCAGTAAATCCTGCAGCCGGTAAGATCGCTCACAGTAAACAGCACAGGGTGGAGGTAGTAGACTTCTACATTCAGACCTGGAAGACCGGACATAGCCACAGATCTGGGCAAGGAACAGCAACATTCTAGGCTTCATTCCAACCATCTTGTGACGGTCCTGCTTTCACCTCTTCTGTACTGGTCCTCAATGTGACAGCACAGGCAGGTATCGCAGACAGCGGATCGCAGGCATCAATCCTGGCCCATGCTGTGTTCGTGATCTCTGTAGTATTCTCCAGTCCCGATAATCCTTCCTCTGTTTGGAATCTCCTCTAGTCCACATCATTCTCTCTGTCTCTGTCTCTGTCTCTGTCTCTGTCAGGTTCTCCAGTCCCTAACACCCTAATCCCTAAACGTCTGCAGTAGATATTAAATTCTTTCATCCCTGTAAACCCTGATAGCCCTGTCTATCCCTGTAAGCTTCACCCACCAATAGCACCCTCCATGTCAATGTATTTGTCTTTAACCTCTCCATCCGTCCCTACCTATGTAATCTTCTCCAGCTCCTACAACCCTTCCTTAGCTGTGAAAAATTTGTAATCGCCTTATACTTCTCCAATTCTTTGATCTTTATCTTGTTAAATTTCACTCTCATTCCCGACACCATACCCCTCGCGACCACAGGAACCTCTTTCAGTTTGTGCAACCCTCCCCATTTGTGTAACTGTCTCCAACCCAGTAACATGGCATTCTCCAATTCCTTCCTATCTCTGTAGCCTCCAGAGTCTAGAAGCCTTCTTATATCTATAAATGTCTTCAGTCACGACAACCTTCCATATCTCTGCTAGTATACACAATAATCTCCTAGATGAAACAGACCCGTAGGTGCTTTTCAATCAGCCTGCCTCTTCCTTTCTCCATCCCTATCTCTATCTCCAGAATCTAATCCAGCTCCCTCTATCTCTGTAAATTCCTCCAATCCCCAAACCCCTTTGTCCCGCTGACATTCTTGACCAGATGTAACTCTGTTTAACTCTAACATTCTTGTGTCCCTGTAAGCCTCCCTATCTCTGTAACCTCTATCCATCCGTTCAAACCCCACTACTGAGGAATAATTCCCTGTATTCACCATAAGGCAGATGGAATACAGTGAACAGATATGATAGAACTGTCATTCCGGAGATGTAGCTGCAGAATGTCCATCGCTGGGAAGTGAATACGGAAGGGTTGTTGGGATAAAGTAATAGAGTCAGAGAGATGTACAACATGGAAACCGACCCTTCCGTCCAACCCATCCATGCTGAGCAGATATTCCAACACAATCTAATCCCAATAGGCAGACTAGGCAAAAAAGCCAACAAGTTGTGAAGGAAGGATGAGGTTAATGCATTAATGAGACAGTCATGTGGATCTGAATATCAAAAGTGGAGCTGAGAATAAACAAGCAGAAGCAACCGTTAGCAGGAATTCATTTGTAGGCACCAAACAGTGATGGGAAGGTCAATATGGTTACAGTCAGGACAATGAATGTACTTATGGCAAGGGCAGTACAGGAACTGTGTGTGACAGTGGTCTCCATGCCGACTGATACAGCAACGAGCCTGTTGGATTTAAATTGTTGGTGTGAATATAAATGGCAGAATAATAAGGGTATAGGAGGGGTGCAGTGGCATAGGAGATATGGTGTATTTGAATTATGAGAAACCTTTACGCAAGTTCCATAAGGGCTAAAGAGTAACTTGGTAGAGAATAGGGCCCCTTAAAGATCAATAAGGTTACCCATGTGTGGAACCAGAGGAGAAGGGTGAGATATTAGAGAAAACAGTCTTGTCAGTATTTACTGTGGCGAAAGACAGAGAAGCTTGGGAACGTGGGGAAATAAATAAACGTGAGGACGTCTTGGAAAGAATCCTCACCAGAGAAGAGAAAGTGCTGGAACCTTACAACAAATGAAGGTAGATCAGTCTTCAGTAGCTCATTAGGTCGATCGTAGAATATTGTGGGAAGCTAGGGAAGAGATTGCAGTGTCCCTAACAGAGATATGTATATTCTCAACAGACACAGTGAGATGTTGGAAGACTGGAGGTTGGCTAATGCTGTTCCATCACTGAAGGACTGCAGGAAAAAGCCGGGAAATTACAGCCCTGTGAGACCAGTGATGGGGAAGTTCTTGGAGGAGATTCTGAGAGAAAAGAGATCCTTACATTTACAAAGGCAAGGGCTGATTCGAGATGGTCAGCAGGGCTTTGTGAGTGGGAAACCACGTTTCACAAACCGGATTGACTCTTCGAGGAGGTGGCCAAAGATAGATGAAGGCAGAGCAGTCACCGTTGTCCACATGGACTTTAGCATGTAATCAAGAAGAAGAAGGAAGCTTACTTAAGGTTGAGGAAGCAAGGATCAGACAGGGCTCCAGAGAGTTACATTGGATGGTACGGTGTCTCAGTGGTTAGCACTGCTACCTCATGGCATCACGGACTCCATTTCGATTACAGCCTCAGGCGACTGTCTGTGGGGTGTTTGTGCATTCTCCCTGTGGGTTTCCTCCAAGTGCTCCGGTTGCCCCCCCACAGCCCAAAGATGTGCCAGTTTGGTGGCTTAGCCATGCTAAATTACCCATAATGTTCAGGGATGTGTAGGTTTGGTGCATTAATTGGTGCAAATGGAGAGTAATAGGGTGGGGGATTGGGACTGGGTTGGATACTGTTTGGAGGGTTGATATGGAGTTGTTGGACCAAATGGCCAGTTTCCACACTGTTGGGATTCTCTGAATGTACCAGGAAGGAACCGAGAGATGGACTTCGGGCAACTAGAAAGGGGCATGAAAAAGCATTGTTGGGAAGGATGAAGGAAAACCATGAGGCATTCTCCACTTATGCGAGGAACAAGAGGATGTTCAGAGCGAGGATAGGGCCGGTCAGGGATAGTGGAAGGAACTTGTGCCTGGAGTCACAGGAGGGAGGGGAGGTCCTTAATGAATACTATGCCTCAGTATTCACTGCTGAGAAGGGTCTTGTCGTTTGCGAGGACAGCGTGAAACAGGCTGATGTACGTGAACAGGTGAATGTTAAGAAGGAGGATGTGCTGAGAATTTTGTGAAAGATAAGAATAGATAAGTTGCTGAACCAGACTGGATGCGTCCAAAGTTACTACAGGAACCGAGGGAGTGGATTGCTGAGCACCTGGTGATGACCTTTGCAGTCTCACTGTCCCCTGGAGTCGGACCAGATGATTGGAGGCAGGAAAATATTATTCCCTTGTTCAGGAAAGGGAATAGGGATAATCCTGGGAATTGCACACGTGTCAGTCTTATGTCTGTGGTGTGCAGATTATTGGAGAGGACTCTGGGAGACAGGATTTATTATTCCTTGGAAAACCATAATTTGATTAGAGATAGTCAGCATGGTTTTGTAAGGGGCAGGTTATGCCTTACAAGTCTTATTGAATCTTTTGAGAATGTGACAAAACATCTTTATGGCTCATTCAGAAAGTACGGAGGCATGGGGTACAAGGAAATCTGTCTGTCTGGATACAGGATTACTGGCCCACTGAAGACAGAGGGTGATGATCGATGGAAAGCATTCATCCTGGAGCTCAGTGACCAGTGGTTTTCTGCAGGGAGAGGTTACAGGACCTCTGCTCTTTGTGAGTTTATGAATGACTTGGATGTGTGATTGAAAGAGGGGTTAGTAAGTTTCCCAATGACACGAAGGTTGGTGGAGTGGTTGATAGTATGGAGGGCTGTTGTAGGTTGCAACGGAACATTGACAGGATGCAGAGTTGGGCTGAGAAGTGGCAGATGGAGTTCAATCTGGGAAAAGTGTGAAGTCATTAATTTTGAAGTTTGAATTTGAATGCAGAATACAGAGTTAAAGGCAGGATCTTTGATAGTGTGGAGGAACAGAGAGTGATCTTGGGTTTCAAGTCCCTCGATCCCTCAAAGTAGCCACCCAAGCTGATTGGCTTGTTAAGAAGGAATATATTGTGTGGGATTTCATTAGTTTGGGGATTGAGTTTTAAAGCTGTGAGGTTATGCTGCAGCTCTATAGAGCCCTAGTTCGACCCAATTGGAATATTGTGTTCAGTTTTGGTCCCTTCATTGCAGGAAGGATGTGGAAGCTGTACTGGAGAGCATGTTTTATGACGAAAGTATGGCGGAGCTAAGGCTTTTCTCATTGGAGTGAAGAAGGGTGAGGGGTGACTTGGCAGAGGTGAACAAGGTGATGAGAGTCATAGATAAAGTGAATAGAGAGAGATATTTTTTACCCGCATATAAATAGTTATTACAAGGGGGTATAATTTTCTGGTGGTTAGTGGATGGTTAAGGGGAGATTTCAGAGGTAGGTTCGTTACATACAGAGTGGTGACTGAGTGGAATGCACTGCCTGCGTTGCTGGTAAAATTAGATGTATCAGGGACATTTAATATACTTCTGGATAGGCACATGGATGATAATAAAATGAAGGGTATGGAAGTTCGAGTCATAGAGATGTACAACATGGAAACAGACACTACAGTCCAACCTGTCCATGCCAACCAGGCATCCCAACCCAATCTAGTCTCACCTGCCAGCACCCGGTCCATATCCCTCCAAACCTCTATTATTCATACACCCATCCAAATACCTCTTAAATGTTGCAATTGTACCAGTCTCCACCACATCCTCTGGCAGCTCATTCCATACACATATCACGTCTGCATGAAAAAGTTGCCCCTTAGGTCTCTTTTATATCTTTCCCCTTTCATCCATAACCTATGCCCTTTAGTTCTGGACCCCCCAACCCCAGGGAAAAGACTTTGTCTATTTATCCTAACCATGCCCCTCATAATTTTGTAAAACTCTATAATGTCACCCCTTGGCCTCCGATGTTCCAGGGAAAACAGCCCCAGCCTGTTCGGCCTCTCCCTGTAGCTCAAACCCTCCAGCCCTGGCAACATCCTTGTTAATCGTTTCTGAACCCTTTCAAGTTTAACTCCATCCTTCCGATAGGAAGGAAACCAAAATTGCACGCAATATTACAACAGTGGCCTAACCAATGTGTTGTACTATCGCAACATGATCTCCCAACTCCTGTACTCAATACTCTGACCAATAAACGAAAGCATACCAAGCGCCTTCTTCATTATCCTATCTATCTGCGACTCCACTTTCAAAGTGCTATGAACCTGCACCTCAAGGTCTCTTGATTCAGCAACACTCCCTACGACCTTACCATTAAGTGTATAAGTCCTGTTAAGATTTGCTTTCCCAAAATGCAGCACCTCGAATTTATCTGAATTAAACTCTATCTGCCACTTTTATTTTTGATCTTACGATCGGATAAAAGATTGGCATATCATCATGGCCGAAGGGTCTTGTTCTGTACTGTTCTGTGTTCTACATGTCGTATGGTAAACTGGGTAATAAGCTCAGATCAGTGTAAAAGGTTATGGCATTCAGGAGGAGCTAGTCAACTGGACAGAAAATAGGGCTTGATGGTAGGAGACAGAGGGTGGTGGGGGACATGCTGTTTTTCTGACTGGAGACATGAGACCAGCGGTGTAGTGGTCCACTGTTATTTGTCATTTGGATAAATGGTTTGGATGGGAATATTGTTAAGTAAGTTTTTTGGGTGTCACTGAAATTGGTGGTAAACTGGACAGTGATGAAGGTTATCTGTGATACAACAGGATGAACAGTACTGGTGGGATAGTGGGCTGAAGAATAGCAGATGGAGTTTAATTAGATAAATGCGAAGTGTTCCATTTTGGTGAAAAAAAAACAGTGTGGGACTTGTACTGTTAATGTTCGGGCACTGGGAATGTTGTCAGTCAGAAACCCAGAGATGCAGGTACCCAGTTCTTTGAAAGTGGTGTCACAGGTAGACAGGCTGGTGAAGCTGGCATTTGGGATGGTTTCCTTCATTGGGCAGAGCATTGAGAGTAGGAGTTGGGATGTCATGTTGTATCTGTGCAAGACACTGGTCAGGTCACCATAACGGCGTTGTTGATCAGTGGGAAGAACTCATCTGGTTCACTGACCTCCTTTTGTGTAGACCATCTGACATTCTAGCCTTGCCTGGATAACATGTGAATCCAGACCCATTGCAATATGGCTAACTCTGAGCTGTCCTCTGGGTAATGAGCAGTGATACCCACATACCAGGAATGAATAAATAAAAATACATATGTCCCTCTCTACCTCTGCAAACCCCTCCAGCTGCAGCAATCTGTACTGGTTTTGTAACATCGTTCAGACCCTGACCACTCTCTATAACACTCTTAACACCTCTGGCACCTTCACCTCTCCCTGTTCCTTTTGTGACATTAAATCCTGACACTGATTCCCCTTCCCACTGCCCAACTCCTGCTAGCAGAACCTTTGCAAGCACTTTAACACTGACTCCTAAAACACTCTCTCACTTCAGGATTTTAAGTCCTTTTTGGTGATCTTCTCAGCCTCATAATCTAATAGAACATAGAACATAGAATAATACAGCACAGAACAGGCCCTTCGGCCCACGATGTTGTGCCGAACATTTGTCCTAGCTTAAGCACCCATCCATGTACCTATCCAATTGCTGCTTAAAGGTCACCAAAGATTCTGACTCTACCACTCCCACAGGCAGTGCATTCCTTGCCCCCACCACTCTCTGGGTAAAGAACCCACCCCTGACATCTTCCCTATACCTTCCACCCTTCACCTTAAATTTATGTCCCGTTGTAACACTCTGTTGTACCCGGGGAAAAAGTTTCTGACTGTCTACTCTATCTATTCCTCTGATCATCTTATAAACCTCTATCAAGTCACCCC
Source organism: Chiloscyllium plagiosum (assembly GCF_004010195.1). Classification (NCBI taxonomy): domain Eukaryota; kingdom Metazoa; phylum Chordata; class Chondrichthyes; order Orectolobiformes; family Hemiscylliidae; genus Chiloscyllium; species Chiloscyllium plagiosum. Next base: position 2,663,216 of record NC_057759.1, read on the forward strand.
TCATCCTTCGCCGTTCCAACGAGAAAAGGCCTAGCACTCTCAAACTTTCCTCGTCCGACCTATTCTCCATTCCAGGCAACATCATGGTAAATCTTCTCTGCACCATCTCCAAAGCTTCCACATCTTTCCTAAAGTGAGACGACCAGAACTGCACACAGTACTCCAAATGTGGCCTAACCAAAGTCCTGTACAGTTGCAACATCACTTCACGACTCTTGAATTAAATCCCTCTGCTAATGAACGCTAATACAGCATAAGCCTTCTTACAACCTCTATCCACCTGAGTGGCAACTTTGAAAGACCTATGAACATAGACCCCAAGATCCCTCTGTTCCTCCACCTCACTAAGAACCCTACCGTTAACCCTGTATTCCGCATTCTTATTTGTCTTTCCAAAATGGACAACCTCACACTTGGCAGGGTTGAACTCCATCTGCCGCTCCTCAGCCCAGCTCTGCATCATATCCAAGTCCCTCCTCACTATCCACAACTCCACCAATCTTCGTATCATCTGCAAATTTACTGACTTCGAATCCCTCTTCCAAGTCATTAATAAAAATTACGAACAGCAGAGGACCCAGAACTGATCCCTGCGGAACTCTACTTGCAACTGGGCTCCAGGCTGAATATTTACCATCTACCACCACTCTCAGACTTCGACCGGTTATCCAGTTTTCGATCGAATTGGCCAAATTTCCCTCTATCCCATGCCTCCTGACTTTCCGCATAAGCCTACCATGGGGAACCGTATCAAATGCCTTACTAAAATCCATGTATACTACATCCACTGCTCTACCCTCATCCACATGCTTCATCACCTCCTCAAAGAATTCAATCAGACTTGTAAGGCAAGACCTACCCTTCACAAATCCGTGCTGGCTGTCCCTAATCAAGCAGTGCCTTTCCAGATAATCATAAATCCTATCACTCAGTACCTTTTCCATTACTTTACTTACCACCGAAGTAAGACTAACTGGCCTGTAATTCTCTGGGTTATCCATATTCCCTTTTTTGAACAGGGGCACAACATTCGCCACTCTCCAGTCCCCTGGTACCGCCCGCGTTGACAGTGAAGATGAAAAGATCATTGCCAACGGTACTGCAATTTCCACTCTTGCTTCCCACATAATCCCAGGATATATCCCATCAGGCCCGGGGGACTTGTCTATCCTCAAGTTGTTCAAAATGTCCAACACATCTTCCTTCCTAACATGTATCTCCTCTAGCTTACCAGTCCGTTTCACACTCTCCTCTTCAACAATACGGTAATATGATATATTTTGTCCTGAGTGAGGGGCCGGTGGGAATTTCTTGCTGAGGTTTTGTCTGTTTCAGTGGAATGTTCTTTTGTTGAGTGATTTACACTGTCCTTTCAAATGTTTTCCACTGTTCTTATACAGGCACATATTTCAGTTTGTTTCGCCTCTTTACCTTGGTCAGTTCTCATCTCAAACCCATGTCATTCTTTTCTCGTTGTAGCGTGTCCTTTCTGTGATTCACTTTAAAACTTTAAACTTCTTTAAACTGCACTTTATCACAATTTCACTTGGATATGATGCAGAGCTGGGCTGAGGAGCGGCAGATGGAGTTCAACCCTGCCAAGTGTGAGGTTGTCCATTTTGGAAAGACAAATAAGAATGCTGAATACAGGGTTAACGGTAGGGTTCTTAGTGAGGATCTCTCCAGGTGGCATTACTCATTCACTAAGTTTGATCACAAAACGATCACTCTGAGATAGTTATGTCCCTAGCCAGTTGCACAATTTGTTATTCCAAGAAACACTGAAAAACAAATTCTCTGAACTACTCTTCCAATATCACTGTTGTCAGTGTGACTGTCCCAGATTATGGGAATATTGAAGTTTCCCAAAATTATCACAAAATGTTTGTTAACATTTCCAATGAGTTCCTGTTTAATGCAGAAATGAGCAATGGAATGTTGTTCGGTGGCTAAAACTGTTCTGCTGCTTGTGTCCTTGGCAAGTAGTAGCCAGAATTTACATTCAGACTGACTCTACTTCATGATGTGAGGTCAAATGATTTCTCTGTACTGCCTTTGTTATCCATTATTGTTAGCGTTACCCATTTTGCCTGAGTTTCCACAAGGTTGTAATCCATTGAATATTTATGTTATCCTCTCAGGTCCCTGCAACACTCCCGATCTGTAGATCCCACTCCAATGCCTGTGCCTCTCCCGATCCTGTTCCTACAAAACTCATTAACAATGTAACATCCTCCCGTCACTGTCACCCACCCTGTCAATGTAAGCTCCTCCTGTATCTCCAAACATTTACTCATCTCCATAACCTTCTCCAGCTCTTACCCCCATCTATGTAAACATCACTCTCCACTCGAACCCTCCCTACCGCAAGAACTTCCTTCTGTTTGTGCTATGCTCCCTTATCTGTGAAACTGTCTCCAACCAAACTTGCTACCCAATCTCTCATAAAAAGGATCCAGACTCCACAGCCTCAATGTCTAAATAACCCCAGAACCTAAGCCTTCCTATATCTATAAACATCTTCAGTCACGATGACCCTCCATATTTCTGTTTGTTCTTCCAGATGATACAAACATCCTTATCGCTGTAATCTGCTCACCTCCCTAAAACAGTCCATGTCTGTGTAATCCAGCCCTGTCCTACAAAAATCGTTATCCCTGTAAACTTCTCCATCCCTCCCAACATCCCCAACTCCATGAAAACATCAGCACTACAGCTCTCCACATTTCTGTAACCTCCTGTGGCTCTCTGGTCCTCCTTCCCTGTGAAATCACCTCCAGTCCCCACATCCCTCCCAATCTGGGTCCTCTGCTCCAGATCAGACCATTGCTGTCTGTGTAAACACCTCCACTCTTGACAACTCTTCCCATTTGTGTAACCTCGTTCAGACCCCATACTCTCCAGCTTCCAGAATCCTCTTCCTGCCATTGCAACCAAAACCATGTTTATGTAACAACCACCAGTGCTTAAACCTCCCCGACTCAGTAACCTCTTGCAGTCCTATCAAAGCACCTAAACTCTGAAACCTCTCATTTCCCTACAATCCTCCCGCCCTCCCTCCTCAAATGCCTTCATCACCATGAAACCTCACAATTACTGAAGCCTCCTTTTGGCATTGCAACCCTCCTAATGTCTGCAAAATCTTCCTGTCCTGATATTCCTCCGTATCTCTGTAACCCCCACCACACTTCAGTGCCGTTCTGGGGAACATGGCAGAGGAGAGAAGATTTGTAGCGTATGGACCATATTACGGAGGCAGAATTCTGGAAATTACAAATTTGGTCGAATGTCTGTGGTGTGCACATTATTGGCGAGGACTCTAAAGACAGGATTATTGACTACTTGGAAAGCCATAGTTAAATTAGCCACAGTCAGTATGGGTTTGTGAGGGGTCAGGTCTTGCCTCACAAACCTTATTGAATTTTTTGAGGGTATGAGAGAATGATGGCTCATTCAGAAAAGAAGGAAAATTGGGATAAAGGGAAATCTGTACGTCTGGATACAGGATTGGATGGCCCAGAGAAGACAGAGTATGGCGGCAGATGGACAGTTTTGAGCCTGTAGCTCAGTGACCAGTGGTGTTCTGTAACAATCAGCTCTGGGACTCTGCTCTTTGTGATTTTTGTAAATGACTTGGATGAGGATGTTGGAGAGTGGGTTAGTAAGTTTGCCAAACACACCAAGGTTGGTGGAGTCGTGGGTAATGTGAAGGGCTGATGCAGGTTGTAATGGGACATTGACAGGAAGCAGAGCTGGGCTGGAAGTGGCAGATGGAATTCAATCTGGAAAAGTGTGAAGTGATTCATTCTGGAAGGTCGAACCTGAATTTAGACTACAGCGTTAAAATGCAAAATACTTGGCATTGTGGAGGAACAGAGAGATCATGGCGTCCATGTCCATAGATCCCTCAAAGTTGCCACGCACGTTGAAAGGGCTGTTAAAAAGGCATATGTTGTGTTGGCTTTCCTTAGCAAGGGGATTGATTTCAAGAGCGGTGAGGTTTTTCTGCATCTTTATAGCGACCTGGTGAGACCACATTTGGAATATTGTGTTCAGTTCTTGTCCCATCTTTACAGGAAGGCTGTGCAAGTTTTAGAGAGAGATTTACCAGGATGCTGCCTGGAATGTAGGGCATTTCTTCTGGAGAACGTTTGAGGGAGCTAAGGCTTTTCTCATTGGAGTGAAGAAGGGGGTGGGGTGACTTGGTAGAGGTGAACAAGATGATGAGAGGCACAGAGTGAGTGAATAGTGAGAGACTTTTTCTCCTATGGCATAAATGGCTATTACAAGGTGGCATAATTTTAAGGTGATTGGAAGATGAATAAGAGGATAGAGAAAGGTAGGTGGTTGGATGGACTGCCAATGGTGGTAGTAAAATTAGGCACTTTCGGGACATCTATTAAACACTTGGACAGACACATGGATATTAGTAAAATGAAGGGTATGAAGGTTAGTTTGATCTTACAGTAGGATAAAAAGTTGGCATAGCATTATGGCCGAAGGGTCTTGGGCTGAACTGTTCTGTGTTCTGCGTTCTGTGTGTTAAACTGGGTAATAAGCTCAGATCAGTGTAAAAAGGATATGGCATTCAGGAGGAGCTAGTTAACTGGATACAAAATTTGCTTGATGGTAGGAGACAGAGGGTGATGGGAGACATGTTTTTCTGACTGGAGACATGTGACCAGCGGTGGAGTGGGTCCACTGTTGTTTGTCATTTGGATAAATGGTTTGGATGGGAGTATTGGTTTCCTGGTAAGTAAGGTTTTTGGGTGTCACTCAAATTGGTGGTAAAGTGGACAGTGAAGAAGGTTATCTATGACACAACAGGATGAACAGTACTGCTGGGATAATGGGCTGAAGAATAGCAGATGGAGGTTAATTAGATAAATGTGAGGTGTTCCATTTTGGTGAAACAAACCAGGGTGGGACTTGTACAGTTAATGTTCGGGCACTGGGTAGTGTTATCAATCAGAGACCCAGGGATGCAGGTACACAGTTCTTTGAATGTGCTATCACAGGTAGACAGGCTGGTGAAGCAGGCCTTTGGGATGGTTACCTTCATTGGGGAGAGCATTAAGAGTAAGAGTTGGGATTTCATGTTGTATCTGTAAAAGACATTGGTGGGGCCACCATAAAAACATTGTTGATCAGTAGGAAGAACTCCTCTTGTTCACTTACTTCCTTTAAGGAAGGGCATTAAATATTCTAACCTGGTCTGGCCAACATTTGACTCCAGACCCACAGCAATATGGCTGACTCTGAGCTACCCTCTGGGTAATTAGCAGTTGGGACAAAGAATGTTAGTCCAGGCAGTGACACCCACATCCCATGAATAAATAAATAAAAATACACATGGCGCTCCCTACCTCTGCAAAACCCTCCAGCTGCAGCAATCCGTACTGGCTTTGTAACACCGTTCAAACGCTGACCACTCTCTGTAACACTCTCACCACCTCTAGAACCTTCACCTCTCCCTGTTCCTATTGTGTCAATAAACCCTGATCATGGTTCCCCTTCCCACTGTCCTCGTCCTGCTAGCATACCCTTTGCAATCTATTTAATATTTACTTCTAAAACACTCTCTCACTTCAGGATTTTAAGTACCTTTTGGTGATCCTCTCAGCTTCCTAATCTAAGATGATCCCTTTTGTCTTGAGTGCGGGACCAGTGGGGTTTTCTTGCTGAGGTTTATACTGTTTCAATGGAATGTCCTTCTGTTGAGTGTTTTACACTGTTCCTTCAAATGTTTTCTGCTGTTCATTTACAGACACATGTCTCAGTGTGCTTAGCCTGTTTACCTTGGTCACTTCTCCTCTCACACACATGTAATTGGCTATTTTTGTTTCGAGTTGTAGCTTGTCCTCTGTGAATCACTTTAAAACTTTATATTTCTTTAAACTGAACTTTATCACAATTTCCCGAAGGATCTCTCCCGGTGACATTACTCATTCACTAAGTTTCATCACACGGTCGCTCTGCGATAGTTATGTCCCTAGCCAGTTGCACAATGTGTTTTTCAAAGAAACACTGAAAAAAAATAACCGAAGGCCTACTCCAATATCAATGTTGACCGTGTGTTTGTCCCAGATTATACGAATATTGAAGTTTTCCAAAATTATCACAATGCCTTTGTTAAAAAGTTCCAATGAGTCCCTGTCTAATGCAATGATGAACAATGGAATACTGTTCAGTGGCTAAAACTGTTCTGCTGCTTGTGTCTTTGGTAAGTAGTAATTTACATTCAGACTGACTCTAATTCATGATCTTCAGCCAAATGCTTTCTCTGTAATGCCTTTGATATCCATTATTTTTCGTGTTACCAATTTCTCCTGAGTTTCCGCAAGATTGTGAACCATTGAATATTTTTGTTCCAACTGTATCCATGTCTCCCTGGTGTCAAAACTCTTTTATCTCTGTGTCACAAATCCATCTACCTTATTACAGTGACGTTGTCCATTAAAAAAACATAACTTACTCTTTCCCACAATTTTCTGTCACAAATATTTTCGCTGATGTAGAATTTTAATTAAACTCTGTCCCTTCCTGTTCCTTTCTGCTTGTCTTCAGTCACATTCCCATGCTGTTCCATTGCTTCAACTTTTCTCTTTGGATTTGGAAAGTTCCTTTCACCTGAACCCTGTCCCAGCATCCTCTCTGTCAGTTTAAAGCCCTGTCCATAAACCTACCGACATGATCGGCCAGGACCCTGGTCCCAGCACGGTTCCAGTGGGACCATCCTAACGGATTATTTATTAAATCGGGTATGGGATGTGGGTACTCTGGTTGACCAGCCTTTCTTGCCCAGTCCTAGCTGCCTTGAACTGAGTAACTTGCTTGGCCTTTGAAGAGGGTAATTGGGAGGCAAATACTTTGCTGTGGGTATGTCGTGCAGACCACGTGAGGATGGGCAGATGTCCTTCTCTGAATGACATAGCAACCTGGGATACCTGCAGCGGTGTTTGTGCAGTGTGTCCAGGAAGCTTTTCTAACTCAGTATGTAGATTGTCCGACCAGAGGGGAGGCCATATTGGATTTGGTAACGAACCGGGATAAGTGATGGGCTTGTTAGTGTGTGAACATTTTAATGATGGTGACCACAATTCTGTGACTTTCACCTTGGTTATGGAGAGAGATAGGTGCGTGCAACAGGGTAGGTTTTACAATTGGGAAAAGGGTAAATACGATGCTGTAAGTCAGGATCTGAGGAGCATAAGTTGGGAGGATAGGCTGTCAGGGAAGGATGTCATGAAAATGTGGAACTTTTTCAAGGAACAGATATGACTTGTCCTTGATATGTCAGGCATGGAAGAGATGGTCGTGTGAGGGAACCTTGGTTGACGATGGAGGTTGAACGTCTTGTAAAGAGGAAGAAGGAGGCTTATATAAGGTTGAGGAAACAAGGTTCAGACAGAGTGTTGGAGGGATACAGGATAGCCAGAAGGGAGCTGAAGAAAGGGTTTAGGAGAGCTGAGAGAGGGCATGAAAAATCTTTGGTGGATAGGATCAAGGATAACCCCAAGGCATTTTATGCGTATGTGAGAAACATGAGAATGACGAGAACGACGGAAGGTCCGATCAAGGACAGTAGTGGGAGACTGTGTACTGAGTCGGAAGAGATAGGAGAGGACTTGAATGAGTACTTTTCTTCTGTATTTACAAATGAGATGGACCATATTGTTTAAGAGGAGAGTATGAAACGGACTGGTAAGCTAGAAGAGATACTTGTTAGGAAGGAAGATGTGTTGGGCATTTTGAAAAACTTGAGGATAGACAAGTCCCCCGGGCCTGACGGGATATATCCTAGGATTATGTGGGCAGCAAGAGAGTAAATTGAAGAGCTGTTGGCAATGAACTTTTCGTCCTCAATGTCAACAGGGGTGGTACCAGGGGACTGGAGAGTGGCGAATGTTGTGCCCCTGTTCAAAAAAGGGAATAGGGATAACCCCGGGAATTACAGACCAGTTAGTCTTACTTCTGTGTTTGGCAAAGTAATGGAAAGGGCACTGAGGGATAGGATTTATGAGTATCTGGAAAGACACTGCTTGATTAGGAACAGCCAGCACGGATTTGTGAGGGGTAGATCTTGCCTTACAAATCTTATTGAATTCTTTGAGGAGGTGACGAAGCATGTGGATGAGGGTAGAGCAGTGGATGTAGTGTACATGGATTTTAGTAAGGCATTCGATAAGTTTCCCCATGGTAGGCTCATGGGGAAAGTCAAGAGGCATGAGATAGAGGGAAATTTGGCCAGTTGGATAGAAAACTGGCTAACCGGTCGAAGTCAGAGAGCAGTGGAAGATGGTAAATATTCAGCCTGGAGCCCAGTTACAAGTGGAGTTCGGCAGGGATCAGTTCTGGGTCCTCTGCTGTTTGTAATTTTTATTAATGACTTGGAAGAGGGAGTCGAAGGGTGGGGTCAGTAAATTTGCAGATGATACAAAGATTGGTGGAGTTGTGGATAGTGATGAAGGCTGTTGTCGGCTGCAAAGGGACTTAGATATGATGCAGAGCTGGGCTGAGGAGTGGCAGATGGAGTTCAACCCTGTCATGTGTGAGGTTGTCCATTTTGGAAGGACAAATAAGAATGCGGAATACAGGGTTAACGGTAGGGTTCTTAGTAAGGTGGAGGAGCAGAGGGATCTTGGGGTCTATGTTCATAGATCTTTGAAAGTTGCCACTCAGGTGGATAGAGCTTGTACGAAGGCCTATGGTGTATTAGTGTTCATTAGCAGAGGGATTGAATTCAAGAGTCGTGAAGTGATGTTGCAGCTGTACAGGACCTTGGTTAGGCCACATTTGGAGTCCTGTGTGCAGTTCTGGTCACCTCGCTTTAGGAAAGATGTGGAAGCTATGGAGAGGGTGCAGAGAAGATTTAGCAGGATGTTGCCTGGAATGGAGAATAGGTCGTGCAAAGATAGATTGAGAGTGCGAGGCCTTTTCTCATTGGAATGGCGAAGGATGAGGGGTGACTTGATAGAGGTTTATAAGATGATCAGAGGAATAGATAGAGTAGACAGTCAGAGACTTTTTCCCTGGATACAACAGAGTGTTACAAGGGGACATAAATCTAAGGTGAAGGGTGGAAGGTATAGGGGGGATATCAGGGGTAGGTTCTTTACCCAGAGAGTGGTGGGGGCATGGAATGCGCTGCCTGTGGGAGTGTCAGAGTCAGAATCTTTGGTGACCTTTAAGTGGCAATTGGATAGGTACATGGTAGGTGGCTTAAGCTAGGACAAACGTTCGGCACAACATCGTGGGCCGAAGGGCCTGTTCTGTGCTGTATTGTTTGCAAATACTCTCTTTTTTCCTCTGTAATATAAATGTACTGTGCTTTCTAGTCACTCAAGTTCTCATTTTAATAGATCTTCGTTTTCTTCTTAATCTGATACAAATCTCAAAACTCCGGGCACAATAAAAGCAATATGAATTATAAAATTAGTATCTGGACAAGGGAACCAATGAACAGCTACATAGACCTCTTGAACAGCCATGATATTTGAATGAAAAAGCAATGCCTCCGAAAAACAAATCTCTGCACGTCTGTATCCTTTTTCAATTCAATAATCCTGCAAATAGCTGATAATTGTCAGTTGATCTCTCTTAATGAGTACCTAATCAATGTTATTGTAAACCACTGAAAAATTTGAAACTTTTAGTTGTTAAAATTGTAGATTCATTCTCAATTCGTTATTAAAACAATATGGGAACCATATTTTACCTGTCCGCTCGGGTCAAGTGACCTTTCGCCCATAATTGAACATTCTAATTATTCCTAAAGCTTGAGGAATCCGAGCTAAAAAGGTCAAACTAAAGCAAACATTAGACAAAATAACCAGTTCCAAAAACCAGTGGAAAGCCCGGTTAAAGAGCTCACAACATTTCTGGAGATCCAGTGACAACCAGCCCGAGAGTTGTGTTTTGGCAAGTTTTAAGCAGACTTCCTGGCACCTTAACTTGCAGCCAGTGCCTGAGCGTAAGACACCTTGCTTGAGAATGACGACAAGTGAAAGGTGTTTGCACGAAACCCATTGAATGCTTAGAATCCAGAATTTTGGTATAATGTTGTGAAACATTTGCCAGATCATGGAAATCAGCTCAACATTATTGAAATCAAAGTACTCGTAATGGTCTTCAAGACCACCTAATTACTGTTCGGTGAAAAACACTTTGTACGTGCCTTATTATTCTCAGGAAGAATAATCACAGCAAACATCACAGTCTCACCGGATCCAAAGATATGTAACAGACACCTTGTTATAATTTACACACTACATCTTTCACAGACCAATGATGATACCTTATTACTTATGACTGAGGATACTATGCGTAACGTGTATCGAGATGAAGCAAGTCTTAAATATAGGAATCTTCTTCAGATAGGTTTCCAGTCCAAAAATTATGATAAAAATGTAATTGTGACTCATTACATTGTCAACAGATCCCCATTAAACGTATTTATCTGTTTATTCAGAGACAATATTGAAACAAATATCTTGATAAATGCTGTTGACTGCATGTTTCTGTGAAAATAATTCTTCCTTATTGACTTATTTTCTTTATAATTCTGACTCATATGTCTAAATATTGATGATATGAAAAATTGCATAAATTAAATACAATGCAGAATTTGTTCTTATTATATATTATATTTCTCCAGAAGAAAAGCTAAGAAACCAAGTATAGAAATCTTGAAGATCTGAGAATTTTGAATGACAAACCATTTCTGATCAACATTCACTGAATGTCTAATGTCTTGCCACATCATCATGCCAGAATTTGTATTCTCAGCTAACAGATTAAGAAATATCTAGTCAACATCAGAGCAAACCCGTTTGGAAATATTGAATCACTTACTTTGCCAAAGTTCTAAAAATAATTATCAATTCATTGTCTCTCCAAAAATCTCACAGTAATTCAGTTTAGGTTTTGTAACAAACATCGTCTAATTCACATTTTAATTTAATCCATTATTTCTTAGTGTCAATATTCAAAAAGGAATAATAGTTCTCTTATTCCAGGTCAACACAAACACAAATTAATTAATGATTTCCCCATCCAACACTCACAGGTAATATCTGTTCCTTTCTAATTTGAATGTTCACAGAAATCATTGGATTAATATTCGGCCTTACATATTAAGTGACGTCTGATTTTATTTTTAGATTAGATTACTTACAGTGTGGAAACAGGCCCTTCGGCCCAACAAGTCCACACCGACCCACCGAAGCGCAACCCACCCATACCCCTACATTAACCCCTGCCCCTAACACTACGGGCAATTTAGCATGGCCAATTCACCTAATCACCACATTTTTGGACTGTGGGGGGAAATCCACGCAGACATGGGAAGAATGTGCAAATTCCACACAGTCAGTCGCCTAAGGCAGGAATTGAAGCCGGGTCTCTGGTGCTGTGAGGCAGCAGTGCTAACCACTGTGCCACCGTGCCGCCCATTACACTCCAACAAATGATGTTCATTTTTACATATGACAGGCAGCTGTATGAGATTTCTAAACAGCTGTCGCGACAATAGAAGAGTTCGTTTGTCAGAAATAGTTATTATTTTAAAGTTACTAAGAATATTAAACAAAGGTTCTAATTACAGATTCTTGAGAATCACAGAGATAATTTGTAACATAATTAGATACATGCAACCAATGCCTATCAAAAAAAAATATAGAAAAGCATTTAGACTTAGATGTGCAGTTAGCTAGTTTTAGGAATTAACTTCAAGGTATGATGTTGACTGCCCGTTAATTATAAAGAACTGACAGCAAGAGTAGCTGTATAATTTTCCACAATGTAACGAACATTATAACACAAGTCATATTACTAATCTTATAGCAAGTAAGTTAAAACTAACTGTCTTTTGTATTTCTTTGTACATATATAATTAGGACAATATACAATATGAGAAGTAATTGACTTTGATAAAATAAAATATAATGAATAGCAAAATTCAAAATGTCCCAACTGATAAGGCATCCTGAGAGGCCCGAGGGAGTGCAGGAATAACTTTGGAATCTGAATTAATAAAATGTGTGGAAAGATCCAAATGTCTGGAGATTATCGTGCCTGTTAAACAACATGAAATGAAAGGAATTTCGGAATGTCCATTAGAATGTTCATCTGCGATTGAGTGTTTGAATTGGGCGAGGAGGAGAGGGCTGTAACCACAGTGCATGTGGCCATTGTGATGCAGAAAGTCCATAAAAATGCTGATTTTTATTGTACATGTTACAGTGTGTCATGGATCTCCCTTCCGAGATTGGCCTCGGGGGATGATCCCTTCATTAACTGATTGCTACATGAGTAAACATCTTCCATATGCCTGAGCTCAGCCTGCCTCCAGACTCTTCATTCCCTGTCAGGTGAAAACACTTCTACAGCTATGATGACATTTCAATTCAATACATACATTTATTGTGTGTGAAATTATTACATTCAGAGTGATATAATTTTCATGATAAAGTTGCTTTACGTTTGCCTTTTTTTGGTGTACAAGAAAACAATTTGATTATATCCATTTGTTCTTTAGTTCAACCAACAAAAAGTTTTAAATTATTGTGAAGACTACAATCGAGGAAACGGGAACTAGTCTTCAGCTCAAATGTCACATGATGTGACGGGTTTTTTTTCAAACCATGTGTCCTCCAAAATGATTTTTATTTTCATTTCATTATAAGAAAACAAATGCTTGGAAATGTTGACAATTTCCCTTTACCTTCCATGTTTGTTGGCAGTGAATAATAATGACACAATTATGACAATTCCTTTCCGTACCAAATGTCATTGATACTACTGATTGTTCACAATAATAGTCATTTTCATGGCCTAAAACCTTTCCTCCTAATTCTAAAATAAATATTGAAACCTTTATTATGATAAAAAATACATTAATAAAATTAACATGACTCTTCAAGAAAGCTATTGGAAGCATATAACTCTTGCATTGTCTGCATTTTTGAACAAAACTGTTTTTTTCCAATTGTTGCTGAATGATTTTTTCACACCATCCAGCTAAGTTTTATGCTTTCATTTTTAGTTTGTTAACCTTAATGAATATCCAATCAACATCAGAGCAAAGCGCTTTAAAAATATTAAGTCAATTTATCTGTCTGGATTATAAAGGCATTTATCAATTACAACAATTACACAGCAATTTAACTTAGACTTTGTAAACATGCAGTGAATTTTAAAATTTCTTTCACTATTTCTTATTGTCAATGCTACTATATTAATACCTATTTGTTCAGGCCAATCCAAATACAAAACGACCAATAACATCCCTTGCAAAATTCTTTGTAACTGTCTGATTTTTGCTCATTTGAAAGATTACAATTATCTCAGCCTTTGAAATTCAGAGAGCTCCAATTAACATTCCCTGCAATATTATTCTTCATTTCTATATATTACTCAGTCTAATATCAATATGAGATATCTCATTATTCTCAAATTAACGAATATGATTTTTAAAATCCCTTTGTTGCTAATATATCTTATATATAATAATTGTGCAATCCAGTAAGGGGTATAAATGTGGAATAATGCTTCCGTACAATAAATACTGCAAGGACATTGCAAAGTGCAATCTCTCAATCATTGTGAATATTGTATTTATTTTAAACTTGGAAACATTATTGAATTGATTTGATTATACTTTACTTTGATGCTGACATTTACTGTATATCCAATCACAATATCAGTAGATTATAAGGAGGTATTATCGTTCATTCCAATAATCATAGTATCTGCTATATACTTTCTTCTGGTCACTAATAGCAAGATGTATCTAATTCCACTCAATCAATATTCTTCGGAAAATATTTGAGAATGTTGCAGTCTTAAAGCTGAAATATAGGAAGACATGATAGTCATTAATTTTCTCTTGTTCTGTACATCTTAGTTAAAGCAACACATAGAATTTTATGTTCCAGTGCTATAAATACGAGAAGAGATCAATTCATTCTTCAGTAAAATAAACAAATGTCACATGATATTATTTATCATTTTTTTAAATTACTGGTCAGTTTATGAATTGTGTGAGATTTGATTTTAGCATTCCAGTCATCTATTTATATTGAATGTGACATTGAAATGGTGTGAAAATATCAGGTTCTGTTCATTTGAAAGTTGGATTTGCCAACTCTCACTTATCCCATTGATTGCATGATGGTTTAAGAACGTTTCACTCAGCAATCGTAGTAAATATAAAAAGCTGTCAGATTTTAAATCAGATCTGTTCCTAATTCATGTAAATATCTCAATTTTATTGAAACCAATGTTCACACTAAACAGTACACATAGAGCTACACAAAGACTTCCATCACCATCTTGTTCAGTAGAATAACCTGAGTAAGTACCTTATTGTTCCTGAAACCAATGACAACAGCAAGCATTTGTTTACTATTCCATGCAAAAAGTGGCAATTGATAGCTTCTATTTCAGTTCAGTAGTTAAAGATGATTTATGTTGCTTAAAATAATGCTTCTACTTTATCACGGATATTGACTGTAATACACTCATGCAAACACCAAACATTTTGTCATTCTAAAAATTCTTAAGTTTACTTATTTTAAATTTGTGTGCAAGAGATATTTAAAATTACAACCATTTTTGTTGTATAATTCAGCAAACCTAAAGTTTGAATTTGGGAAAGTCTCCATTTTTGCAAAATGGAAGTAGTCTTCAGTTTACGTAACACATTAAATGACTGTATTTTCAAATCACGTGCTCTGCAAAATGATTATTAGTTTCATTTAATTGTAAGAAAAGATCTGCTTTGAATATGTTGATTCTTTTTTGTCTTTTCTATTCCAACATTATTCATCACTGTACAATAATGACACAATTATTATAATTCCTTTATGTACCAGATGTCATTGACTGCATCATTTGTTCACTTTCATGCTCACTTTCATTATCTATTAACTTTCTTCCAAATTTTGACACAAATGTCTGAACTCTGACCATAATATTAATCATCTGAATTAAAATAACATGTCTCTATGAGGAAACCATTTGATAGAAATTCATATTTCTTGTGTTACCTGTATTTAGTAAAGAAAGAGTGCGAGCAGCAGCTGAGTTTAAACGAACCAGAAGGCCACAGCTAAGGTAAGACAGTCTGTTTTAAATTTACTTACCGGTAGCGGCAGCGGTGTTTTTTTCTCTCTAGACAGAAAGAGTGGGAGCAGCAGGGGGAAGTGACGACGACCAGAGGGGCAGCCGGGAAGGAAAGCAGTGAGTATATAAATCAGGATGGCGGCTAAACCCGAGACTCTACAACCGTAGTGTCTCCTACCCGTCCTCCTCCTCCTCTAACCCCCTTACTAAGTATGTTTATCTATTTTTTTTAAAAGACTATAGCAGAGAGGTATCAGGAAGTATTTTTACTCAAACCTGTACAAAGTAATAAAATAATTAACTAAGTAGAGATGGCTGGTCAGGTGGTGTGCTGTAGCTGTATGATGTGGGACCTGGCTGATCCCATTGTGAATGGCAGTGACCACATCTGCAGCAAGTGTTGGTTGCTGGAAGAACTCCGGATCAGAGTTGATGATCTGGAATCTGAGCTTTAAACACTGCGGCGCATCTGGGAGGGGGAGAGTTA
>NC_057759.1:2679328-2696328 GCF_004010195.1 Chiloscyllium plagiosum
GTGAGGCAGCAGTGCTAACCACTGTGCTACTGTGCCGCCCACTAGCATGCACCCGTGTCTTGAATCCCCCTGCCCCACAGCCATTCATCTTATCTACACTCTTCATGATTTTATAAACCTCCAATAAGGTCACCCCTCAACTTCCTGCGCTCCAGTGAAAGAAATCCCAGCCTATCCAGCCTCTCTTATAACACAATCCATCCATTCATGACAACATTGTGATAAATCTCGTCTGAACCCGCTCCAAATTAATAATATCCTTCCGATAACTGCGCGACCAGAACTGGACACAGTATTCCAGAAGAGGCCACGCCAACATCCTGTACAGCCTCAATATAACGTCCCAACTCCTATACTCAAAGGTCTGAGCAATGAACGCATGCATGCTAAGCGCTATTGTTAAAGTATAGATTTGAGACGGCCCAGGGATCCCGTTTGGACTCAGACCTGTAAGCCTCTCTCTCTCTTGGTTCGTCCCGGAGATCGTACTCTTTGGAAGTCTGGAATAAAAACAGACAGATTCGTTTAATTTTACTCATCCCCTCTATTTACCAACAGCATCACTATTAAAACATAACACTGATAGTATAATCTAAACTAACTAGGTTCTAATAACTAAGGAGAGTAGGGTACCAGCTCTTCAGGTATCCCAGTAGGCTGTACTGATACAAAGTGGCTTCCTTCATACAAAACGTTTACAAAAATATTGCATGTTCTTAATTAGACGGATAACTGTGGAAGACAATAATTTGTAAGGAAGAGAAGTTAATTGACAGGTCTATGTATGCTCAACTAATCACTCCTCCAGGTCCTAAGCCATTCATCAGGTGGGAAAAACATACCCAGCCGAGTTAGGCACCTGCAAGGGAGATGAACTCCTATCATAAAGATATACCAGTCTGAGCTAATTGGAGAGTTCATGATGTAACCTTGCACAGCTCACATGTCAGATACGATTGTTTTACAAAATAGCTTCTTTGCAAGGAAGGCAAACGTTTGACCGTAAAATGGCTTCCTGACTCATTGTGCTACAACCTCTTCAATGTTTGGCCTCGAATTATTTCTAAGCTAGGAGCAGACTCCTGCTCTTTAAGCACTGAATCATTCTGTACCCGAGGCTGAGATGTTACCGTGATTTAAGCTGATCCATTAGTCTTTGAATTAAACATGCTTTCTTTTCAGGGTTGTGATTCAGATTCAAATAAGACATGAGATCTGAATAGTTAGAATTGACAGTGGGGCAGTCTGTAAGGTTTGTAGCGTGGTCTGCAAGAAAAGCAAGTTAAAGCTTCATCGATATTACCTTTTACAGAGTTTGCATTTAATAACCGGTAAGAGCTACACAATATCATCATAAAGTCTCAAGAAATGCAATTAAATTCAATCCAATTACATTTTCTAATGGTTTCAGCAGCCTCAGCACTAAAATGATCTCTTTCTCTAATGTCCTTTTGAACTCTTAAGTCAGGATCTTGTAATGGCAAAATGTTTTTTCTCTGTGTCTGCCCAGCTTCCAAGTGGTAATAAGGAATCATTATAATTGACACGAGCTGACGGTCAATTCCAAGGCTTCTGTATCAAACACTGAGGTTAATTTCACGAAAGAACAGCCGTGAATGTTATCACTTGGTGTCCTGTTTACACAGATTCACTGATGTTAAAGCAAATGTTCGTAATTGCCTTCGAGCATCCTGTTATCACTGGGTGAGCACAGATATTTTAATCTTCTGTATACCTTGTATTCCCCACTTTTTCTGAGCCTGCAAGCCTGTCCTGTCAATTTTCTAGTGTTGAGTAAATGTGTTCTATAATTCAGCATTACATTTTAGTCTAAATGCTTAAAGACAAGTTTTAAGGCTAAAGACATTCTCACCTTCTTATCCACCCTGTCTACATGTGATGCAAACTTCAAAGGCCAGAACCTTTAGGTTTCTTTGTTCTATATCACGACTCAAGACCCTACTTTTAATTAGTGTATCTCCTGCCCTTGTTTGTTTTATCAAAATTTAATATCTTTGCATTCATTCAAATTAAACTCCATCTGCCACTCTTCAGCCCATTCACCCAATTGATCAAGATCTCTTTGTAATCGTAGATAACCTTTGTTACTGTCCACTTTAACACCAATTTCAGTGTCACCCACAAATTTACGAACCATATTTAGTATAAAACCATCTAAATCATTTAGATGATTGGCAAACAAATGTGGGCCCAGCACCTATCCCTGTGGAACACCGCTATTCACAGGCCTTCAGTCTGAAAAACAACCCTCCGCTATTACTACGTCTCCTACTGTTAAGCTAATTTTGTATCCAGTTGGCAAGTTCTCCCTGAATCCCACGTGATCGAACTTTACAAATTAGTCTCCCATGCAGAACCTTGCCAAAGGCTTTACTAAAATCCAAATACGCAATGTCTAACGCTCTGCCCTCATCGATCTACTTGGTGACTACCTTAAAAAAATAATCATTTTGATGAGACACTCTCTCATAAAGTTATGCTGACTATCCCTAAACATCCCCTTCCTGATGAAGGGCTTATACCGGAAACATCGATTCTCCTGCTCCTCGAATGCTGCCTGTCCAGCTGCGCTTTTCCCGCACCTCATTCTTCAATTCTGACCTCCATAATCTGTAGTTCTCACCTTCTCCCAGTTGATTATCCCTAATCATTCTTTAACTCTTAAACCGCATATAAATCCTATCCTTCTGAAGCACCTCCAACAACTTACCCAGCACTGAGGTCAGGCTCTCAGGTTTACATTTCCCAGGCTTCTCCGTAATAAAGTACAACATTAGCCACTCTTCAGTCATCAGCCACCTCACGTGTGATTCGCAATTATACAAATATTTCTACAAGTGGCCCGCAATTTCCTCCCATACAAAGCGTTCCCCTACTTTCACTTCAGTCACTTGTCCTCTTTTGTTACCCTAGAAAAGGTCAACTTCTGCTCCTTTTCTGACAGGAACATTTACACACTGATAAAGGAAATGTTCTCGAACTAATTTAACAAATTCTCCACCCACCAAACCTTTCACACTATGGTAATCGGAATCAATGTTTGGAAAATTAAATTGCTTACTATTACAACCTCATTATTCTGACATCTATCTGAGATATCGCTGTGCATTTGTCCCTCAAGTTCCCTCTGAATATTGCAGCGTCTATCGTGCCATCCGACCAAGCTGATCCTTTTTATTTAAATTTGAAAACACAATTATGTTCAAAAAAAAGCTCTCCTCCATGATTTAAATAAATCTTATTGTTTATTTATTTAGAACATGCATTGCCCAGAGTCAACCACATTGCTGTGGGTCTGGAGTCACATGTAGGCCAGACCAGGTAAGGATGGCAGATTCCTTCTCTAAAGGACATTAGTGAACCAGATGGTGTTTCTTTCTCCCTAACATTCAACAATGAATTCAGAGTCATCATTAGATCCTTAATTCCAGATTTTATTGAATACCAATGCCACCATCAGCCATGCTGGGATTCGAACCCTCATCCTCACCCTCACAACTTTACACAGGTCTCCATATTACTCGTCTTAGCAAAAATACCATTAGAACATCACCTCACTATTTGGCGACGATTTTTTATTTTACAAAAAGGCTGTCCTTCAATTTGAACATATTGAGATAAATTACTGAGCCCGTCCATGTGTCGGCCTCTCCAAATAGTCAGTTAACACAAATCTGTTTCAAAAAGAAATTAACACATTTTTGGGTTTGTATTTTCCATTTTTGTGATAAAAGAGCTAAAAATGAATAAAAAAAAATCTTACACCACAGACTTGTAATTTCTGAAGCTGGAGGGGAGATTAAAGAGATAAGGAGGGTTGTGAGGCTGGAGGAGGAATTACAGAGACAGGGAGGGAGCATTGTGGGAGAAAAGAGAAACAAACCGTGACATTTCACAGCTGCCCTCGGAGAGAGCTCACTCTCAGAACTACTACAGCTGGGGATCAGCTCTTAGTACATAAGTCATAGTCTGTTTAATTTTCGTAAATCTACAATAGTGAATAAGGTGAGGGTTTCTTTTTAATGTGTCTTACAGTCTCTTGATTAAATTTTAAAATATAAAACGTAGGTATTAAGTTATTCTGGAGTAATGTTTTGTAGAGCAGTACGACTGTGCCTTTTCCTGGGTCTGTAAAATTTTAAGGTACAGAAATGGACATTCATAGATTGATGTGCTTTTCCTGCCAGATGTGGGAGATTAGGGAGAGTTTCAATGATCGTGATGATTATGTCTGCAGGAAGTGGGGTTGTAAATCTCATTGGATCGGTTGGAGTGGGAAAGTTAAAGGTGGTTAGGAATTGACGGGGGGTGGGGTTGGTCAGTGAGCATGATAGGTGACAGTCTCAGGATGGTAGGATATTGTAGAAACAGTCACATGGATGGGTTACCTCTACGAAAGGTAGGAGGGGTAGGCAGGTAATGCAGCAGTCTCCCGTGGCTGTCTCCATCTCAAAGAAGTATACTGGTTTGGAAAAGTTAGGGGGTGCTAGACTCTCAAGTTACTGACGCACTGACAGTTAAGTTCCTGGTACTGAGACTGGCGCCAATGTAATGAGAGGTATATCAGGTTCCAGATGATCAATGATGATAGGGGATTCTCTGGTATAGGGCACAGATTGCCGTTTGTGCAGCTGACAGTGAGACATCAGAATGGGGTGGTGCCTCCCTGGTGTCAGGGTCAAGGATGTCTCACAAAGGGAGCAGAATCTTCTCAAAAAGGGAGAATAACCAATGGGATGTGGTTGTACATTGGTACCAATGACATAGGAAGAGAAAGGATGAGGTCCTGATGAGAATATGGCAAATTAGCCTGGAGGTTTAAAAAGTAGGTCCTCAAGGATAGTAATATCTGGATTAGTTCTAGTGCCTCATGCTAATGTCAAAAGGAATAGCAGGATGGAGGAGATGAATGAGTGGCTGTGGACCTGGTGGAGCTGAGAAGGATTCACATTTTTGAATCATTGGACTCTCTTGTAGGGTAGAATCGACTTGCCTAAGAAGGATGGATTGTACTGCATTGGAAGGGAAGATTTTCTAATGCTACTTAGGCGGAATTGAACCAGTGAGGGAGTGAGAGTAAACGCAAAGAGATAGTGAGGAAAGAGGTAAGTCGGAGGCTGAAACTGTTCAGAGGTCAGACTATCAAGGCAGGCAAGGGCACTTCACAGAATGAGGTCACACTGCATTTATTTCAATGCAAGTGTCCTGACAGGGAAGGCAGATGAGCTCAGGGTATGGTTTTGAACGTGGGACTGGGATATTACAGCAGTTACAGAGGCATTAATCAGGGATGGATAGGACCAGTACCTTACTGTTCCTGGGTATAGATGCTATAGCAAGGATAGAACAGGGAAAGTGGCATCTTTGATGAGGGGTAACATTACAGCTGGGCTTCAGGAGGACATTCCTGGTCCTACATCCAGACAAGTTATTTGGGTGGGACTGCGAAAGAAGAAAGGGATGATCACCTCATTGGGATTGTATTATAGACCTCCGCCCAATAGTCAGCAGGGAAATGAGAAGTAAGTTTACCAGGAGATCTGTATCTGTTATCTGTTAGAATAAAATGGTTGCAATTAGAAGGGGTTTTAAATTTACCAACATCACCTCTGAGTGCTGTAGTGTTAAGGGCTTGGATGGAAACGTATTTGTTCAGTGTGTACGAGAACAATTCAGATTCAGTTTCTAGGATGTACCTACTAGAGTAGGAACAAAACTTGACCTTTTTCTTTATTTATTCACAGAATGAGAGTGTCACTGGCTGGGCCCAGAGGGCAGTTAACAGTCAACCACTTTGCGATGGGTCTGGAGACCTATGCAGGCCAGATCAGGTAAGGATGGCAGATTCCTTCCCTAAAGGTCATTAGTGAACCAGATGATGCTTTTTAACCAACAATCGACAATGGATTCATTGTCATCATTAAATTCTTAGTTCCAGATTTTTTGTTAAATTCAAATGCCCCCATCTGCCGTGGTGGGATTCAAATCCAGGTCCCCAGATCGTTTCTGGGTCCCTGGATTAACTGTTTATTGATAATATCACTAGGCCATCACCGCCTCCTGTCTTGGGAAATGAGACAGGGTGAGTGAATGAGGTGTCAGTTGGGCAGCAAGTAAGTACGAAAGATCCCACAGTATTGTGGCTCATTGGTTAGCGCTGCTTCCTCAGCATCAGGGTCCTGGGTTTGATTCGAGCCACGGGTGACTCTCTGTTTGGAGTTTGCACATTCTCCCTATGTCTGACGGAGTTTCCTCCACGTGCTCTGGTTTCCTCCCACAGTCCAAAGATGTCAAAGTTTGGTGATTTAGCCATGGTAAATTCTCCAGAGTGTCCAGACGCAGTAGATGAGGTGTTTAGTTTTGCAGGAAAAATTCTGCCTGCTTTTGAAGAGATCTTTTGGGGCCTTGGACAGAGGTGATGGGTGAGGTGTGGGCACGGGACTTACATCTCCTGTGGTGGCAGGGGAGGGCGCGAGTATGGAGGGTGGGTTTAAGGGATGGTGTGGACCTAACAAGGGAATCGAAGACGGAATGGTCTATGTGGAATACAGATAGGGGTGTGGAGCGAAATATATCCCTGATGCTGGGGTCTGACTGTAGGTAGCGGAAATGGCAATGGTTAATGCACTGTATTTGGAGATTAGTGTGGAGGATATGCATTGGAGGGCATTGTTGATCACGTGGGAAAGAAATTGAATGAGAAGCCTTTCTGAGATGTTCTGGAGTGGAATTGCTCCTCCTCAGTGCAGATATGGAAGAAGTGGAGGAATTGGGTACAAGGCTATACTCGAGAGTAATCAGGAGAGCAAAAAGGGGACATGAAATGACTCCAGAAAATG
Source organism: Chiloscyllium plagiosum (assembly GCF_004010195.1). Taxonomy (NCBI): domain Eukaryota; kingdom Metazoa; phylum Chordata; class Chondrichthyes; order Orectolobiformes; family Hemiscylliidae; genus Chiloscyllium; species Chiloscyllium plagiosum. Next base: position 2,686,189 of record NC_057759.1, read on the forward strand.
GCTTAAGGTGAATCCAAAGAGATTATGCAAATACATCACAGATAAAAGAATAACCAGGCAGATCAACAAGGCGGGCTATGGAACCACAGAAGCTGGGAGGGATATTATGCAAGTATTTCACTTTTTTTTTTACTGGAGAATGAAATGGAAGCTAGGGACTTTGGAGAAATATATAGTGATAACTTGATAAACGTCCATATTACAGAGAAGGTGGTACTGGTCTTTTTTTTAGATTAGATTACTTACAGTGTGGAAACAGGCCCTTCGGCCCAACAAGTCCACACCGACCCGCCGAAGCACACCCACCCAGACCCATTCTGCTACATTTACCTCTGCACCTAACAATACAGGCAATTTAGCGTGGCCAATTCACCTAACCTGCACATTTTTTTTTTTGGAGTGTGGGAGGAAACCGGAGCAAACCCACGCAGACACGGGGAGAATGTGCAAACTCCACACAGTCGGTCGCCTGAGGCGGGAATTGAACCCGGGTCTCTGGCGTTGGGAGGCAGCAGTGTTAACCACTGTGCCACCGTGCCGCCCACGTATTAAATCATATCAAGGTGGATAAATGAATGGGACCTGATCAGATGTATCCAGACATTTGTGGAAAGCTAGTGAGGTGATTTCTGGACCCCTCCTGATATGTTTATATCATCGATAGTCACAGGTGAAGTACTGGAAGATGGCTGCAATGATTTTAAAAAGGTGGTAAGGAAAGGTTGGGGAACAAGAGATCAGTTCGCCTTTACATAGAGTTTCCTAGAGAACCGTTCCTAGAGTTATTTCATGTCCCCTTTTTGCTCTCCTTATTTCCCTCGAGTTTAGTCCTGTACTGAATTCCTCCACTTCTTCCATGTCTGCACTCAGGAAGAGCAATTCCACTCCAGAACATCCCAGTGGCAGGAAAGTTGTTGGAAGAGACTCTGAGGCATAGGATTTACATGTGTTTGGAAAGGCAAGGCATGATTAGGGATAGTCAACACGGCTTTGTGCGTGGGAAATTGTGTCTCACTAACTTGATTGAACCTTTTGAAGAATGACAAAGATGATTGAAGGGAGACTGTGGACGTTGTCAATATGGACTTCACAAAGACATTCAACAAGGTTCCGCAAAGCAGACTGTTTTCCAAGTTTAGATAACATGGAATGCAGGGAGAACTAGCTATTTGGATACACAATTGGCTTGAAGGTAGGGGGCAGAGGGTTGCTTTGTGGACTGGAAGCCTGTGAACAGCAGTGTGCTGCAAGGATCGATGCTGGTCTTTTTATATAAACGATTTGGATGTGAATGATGTATGGTCAGTGGGTTTACAGAAGACACCAAAATTGGAGGTGTAATGGACAGCAAAGACGTTTACTTCAGTGTAGAAAAGGGATCTTGATCAAACGGGGCAATGGGTTGAGGAATGGCAGACAGTATAATTTAGATACATGTGAGGTGCTGCATTTTGGAAAGGCAAATCAGGGCAGGACTTATACACTTAATGGGAAGGTCCTGGAGAGCTTTGCTGGACAAAGAAACCTTGGAGTGCAGGTTCACAGTTCCCTGGAAGTAGAGTCCCAGGTAGGCAGGGTAGTGAAAGTACGCTTTCCAATATTGGACAATGCATGAATACAGAAGTTGTGATGTCCTGTTGTGGCTATATAGGACGTTGATTTAAGGCTCTTCTGGAATTCTGTTTTCCGTTCCAGTCTCCCTCTTCTAGGAATGAAACTGGAAACGTTCAGAAAGGTTTTGCAAGGGCTTTGCCAGGTTTGGACGGTTTGAGCTATTGGGAAAGCCTAAACAGGCTGGGAGTATTCTCCCTGGAGTGTTAGAGACTGAGAGGTGATCTTGTCAAGATTTATAAAATCATGATGGGCATGAATAAGGTGAACAGTCAGGGTCATTTTCCCATGTGTGATGGGTTCAATATTAGAGGGCACAGCATAAGTTGTGAGGGAAAATATTAAAAGTGGTCTTAGGGGCAACTTCTTCACATCGAGGGTGGTACTTGTATGGAATGAGCAGCCTGGGGAATGGGTGGAGACTGGTACAATTACAACATTTAAAAGGCATCTGATTGAATACATGAAGAGGAAGGATTTCGAGGGATATGGGCCAGCTCCTGGCAAATGGAAATCCAGGATTCTTGGTTGGCATGCATGAGTTGGACTGTAGGGATTGTTTCTGTGTTGTACATCTCTATGACACTAATAAATTAAACCTAAAAGATTTCTCTTTTATGGAGATGTAACATAATTTCATATAATTCTCCTTGGCGCTGAGACGGTTAAGCAGTGATTTCGACTAGGAACAGATAGTTTTCAGGGATATTTAAGTTACAGAGAGAAATTATAAACTTTTGTGCCATTTTTAGTAACTACTTTCGTTGGCAAATACTGCAGGGTGATAATGTGAAGTTTGTTTTACTCACTAAGTGTGAAGGGAGTGGGAGAGACAGCAGAGACTGGGAGAGAAATGGAGTTAGTGTGCACTGGGAGGGTTTATAACCACATGATCTAGGCTGCTAGACCTGAATTAGAAATTCCCGGTGAAATAAAACCAAAAGAAGTGCGGGCAATATAAATCAGAAACAACAACCAGAAGGTGCTGGACAAGTTCAGCAGGTCTGGCAACATCTGTGAAGAGATTTCAGAGTTAACATTTCTGATCCGGTGACCCTTCCTCAGAGCTGATAGTCGGAAAATATTGGTTTATATGCTGAAGGGTCGGGGGGAGGAGGTAAGGTGTAAAGGGTAGGTATAGATAGAGTGAAAAGAAGAGTTGGATAAAGGAGTGGATAACAATGTTGTTGGGAGGGTAAAGTGAGGTCTGCAGATGCTGGAGATCAAAGTTGAAACTTTATTGCTGGAACAGCACAGCAGGTCAGGCAGCATCCAGGGAACAGGAGATTCGACGTTTCGGGCACAGGCCCTTCTTCAGGAATGAGCAGAGAGTGTTCAGCAGGAGAAGATAAAAGGTAGGGAGGAGGGACTTGGAGGAGGGGAGTTGGAAATGTCTTCTTCTTGACCTCTCCGCCTCCACCCTACTCCGACCTATCACCCTCACCTTGACCTCTTTCCACCTATCACATTTCCAACGCCCCTCCTCCAAGTCCCTCCTCCCTACCTTTTATCTTCTCCTGCTGAACACTCTCTGCTCATTCCTGAAGAAGGGCCTGTGCCCGAAACGTCGAATCTCCTGTTCCCTGGATGCTGCCTGACCTGCTGTGCTGTTCCAGCAATAAAGTTTCAACTTTGATATCCAAATGAATCCAACAAGAACTGGACCAAGCATATGTGGTACTCATAATCTTCTTCATCCTAAGTATACGCATGATTTTACTACAACTGCTAAGTATTTCATCAGTAATATTTTCAGCAACATAACACAAAACATCGCAGATAAGAAAAACTGCAGCATATTAACATGCCAAATTTCCCCTAAAGTAAATGCATTAAAATTCCATCAAATTTGACAATATTGTTATGTATTTGGCTTTAAGGGGTTAACACGTAGGGGGTTCCATACAACAGCCAAGCAGGGTGAGATCAATAGTTGTGATGTTGAGAAGATATGCTCTTCTTCATTAGGGTAAATAAAACCACAGAAAGTAGACAAAATCAAACACAAAATATTGCTGAGGAAAGGAGTGAACAAAGACAGAAATGGGAACTATTTAAATGTAAATCTATGATTCGCTCCAGTAATAATATCTAACAATATTCAATATCTAGGATCATACCAAAAGAGTACTTTGAAGTATTAAAGGGATTTTCTGCTATCTAGTGATCTCTGAGGCATGAAGTTTCCCTTTCTTGATATGTGCAAGATCAAGACAAACACTAGGCATACAGTAACAGTGATATCACCGCAGGGAGTTGGCAGCCAATTACACTGAAGTATTCTCAAACAGCAAATCAGAAAGTAAAATGCAGTAAAATCTTCTACTCAATTAAAATTTCCACAGAGTAAATACAAATCATCAGTGATACACATGGGATTAAAGTAGCTGAAATATCATAACTTTTTTTTAAATTTGAAAAAAACATTATTGCCATAATAATGGCAAAAAAGCATCCCAGTGATATAACATTAGATTTCTATGAGTAACTATTGAGTTATTAAAATTAAATTGCATTTATATAGTAACTGTTATGGCCACAGAAAGATCCAAAATGCTTTACAGCCAATAAAGTACTTTGGAAGTACAGTCAGTGTTGACACATAGCAGGCAATTTACATGTAGCAAGCTCCCACAAAAAGAAATGCTGTACTAATTATTGAAAAAATATTGACTATGACACCTGGAACAACTTTCTCATCAGTGGTGAGGTTCTGGAACCCACGAGTTCAAAGGGTAATACAGGCAAAAACCATAATCACATTAAAACATGCGGTGGAACAGTCAATGGGTTTAGGAATCAAAATTTGGAGAGTGGGATTAGTGTGACGAGGTATTCATCGACTGGTATGGACATAATGTGCCAGACGACTACCTTCTGTGCATGAAATCTTACTGTGTTTTCTATGTATCTATAACTCTTATTAAAAATAGTGCCATTGGCTCTTCTATGTCTACATTAGAGGACAGACAGGCCTTCACTTAGTAGGCTCTCGTCAAAAAGATAGCAGCTTAAATCTTCCAACTTCCCTCACTGGATTGGAATGTGTTGCTGGAAAAGCGCAGCAGGTCAGGCAGCATCCAGGGAACAGGAGAATCGACGTTTCGGGCATAAACCCTTCTTCAGGAATGAGGAAAGTTTGTCCAGCAGGCTAAGATAAAAGGTAGGGAGGAGGGACTTGGGGGAGGGGCGTCGGAAATGTGATAGGTGGAAAGAGGTCAAGGTGAGGGTGATAGGCCAGACTGGGGTGGGGGCGGAGAGGTCGGGAAGAAGATTGCAGGTTAGGAAGGCGGTGCTGAGTTCGATGGATTTGACTGAGACAAGGTGGGAGGAGGGGAAATGAAATTTTCAGCTCTGATCTCCAGCATCTGCAGACCTCACTTTCTCCTAGCCATAGTGAAGCCACACAGTGTCTAACTCAATGACTCGTCTCTGGTAAATACGAACGTTGTTGATCTCCTCTTGTGTTGAAATCAGAAACAGACATGAAGGTGACAATTGGAAGCCACCCACCCTGCACTGAGACTGAAGCCAGCCGTCTCTGGTTTGATGTTTTCAAGAAAGACCTTTATATCTGCGATGGGAAGATTTGGGTGTCAATCTTACAAGGTAATGCAACAATATCATTAAGGTAGAGATGGATTGTTTGTAGTGCCACCCCTCAGTGAAGTTGTTAATGAATAAATAGAATACATAAAGAAAGAAAGTCACATTTGTATGAACCTCAGCAAGGCTCATTACGGTCAATGAAATTTTTTTTACTCAGCCAATGAAACAGGGCACAATAAGCTCCCACAAACAGCAATATGATAGTTGCCAAGTGACCTGCTTTTGCAATGTTGATTGGTCAGGACTCCAGGGTTAACTCCCTTACTATTCTTTAAAATTGTGCTATGGTATCTTCTCCCTCCACTTGAGAGGATAGAATCATAGAATCCCTACAGTGTGGAAACAGGCCCTTCAGCTCAACAAATCCACACCAATCTTCTGAAGATCCATTCCCCTATCCTATTATCCTATACTTACCCGTGACTAATGCACCTAACCTGAACATTATGACAATTTAGCATGACCAGTTCACGTACCCTGCATGTCTTTGGATTGTGGGAGGAAACCTGAGCACCCAGAGGAAACCCACACAGAATTCCCTCTCAACAACCCCCTCCCCCACGCCAGCATCTTTTTTCGCAACATCCCCATCCACCACCCCTGAACCTTCTCTCTCAGCATCCCCCTCCCCACCTCAGTACCTTTCCAGTTATTACTGTAAGAAGATAAGCACTGGGCACAGGAGAGGCAATGCAGCCCTTCGAACCAGCTCCATCATTCAATACCATGATGTTTGAGCTCACCTCGGTCTCAGCTGGATTTTCCCGCCTGCTCTCTCTCACCCTTCAACTCATTGCAAATTAAACATCTGTATCTCTTCATTAAATTGACTCATTGTCCTGGCATCTACCGCATTTTGAATAGGGAATTCCACAGAATCACAACACATTGAGATAGGTACATTCTTCTTCATGAGAGTAGAGTCCCGATAGTGCAGAAACAGAGTATTCACCCATCGATTCCACACCAACCCTATGATGAGTATCCCATTCAGACACACCTACTCCCTGTAACCCTGCATTTCCCGTGGCTAATTGTCTAACCGGCACACACATGAACAGTATGAGCAATTTAGCATGGGCAATCCACCTAAACTGCACATCTTTGGATTGACTGAGGAAACAGGAGCACCCAGAGGAAACCCACGCAGACATGGGGACAACGTGTAAACACCACACGGTCACCTGAGTCTGGAATCAAACCTGGGTCCCTGACTCTGTGAGGCAGCACTTCTAACCATTGAGCCACCTCTGCTAAAAATCTGCTACCCGTTATTAACCTCCTTATCCCCCAATTGGCTGAATCTCTTTTCCTTACATCAGAAGTCGGTTTGTATAAGCGGATGTCTCAGTAAAACACAGTGCCATCCCACATGTCCTGTGTGTCTGAATGGGGATCTAAAACACAACACCCTCCACCCACAAATTTCATTCACTTTCCAGAGACATGTCTCCAGGGGCTGCATGGGGACTACAACTCCCACAATCCCTGAGGCAGGGAATATGCGTGTGTGGGGAATCCTGGCACTGAACATGTACAGAATGTGGGCGGGTGTTGGAGCATGTGCTTTGGGGTAATTAGCGGAAAGCATTTCACACTGTGATTAGCTGGAGGAGGGACTAATCTGCTTAGAGTTGTTGGGGGAGTCAAAGTGTAACCACACCCACATGGGACCACTTTCCAACCCCAACTCGTCATATCACTGGAATCGACCAATGAGAAACAAAGAAGGAGCTGAACCATTCACCAAGACTGAAGGTTCCCCTTCTGTCCAAGACCTGCCACTTCCCTTTCTGTTTCCCTTTGTCTCATTCTGCTGTTACATTATTGACTTGCAGCAACTGAAGGGAAATGAAGTGAACCCAGAAAGGGTGCAGCGTCTAACCAGGGACGGGAAGTGGTGGCATGGATCTGTTTATCAGTAACTTCATGAGAATAAACACGGATGAGGTTGGAGACGATGTGGTTTTGCCAAGAGGCTCCTTCACCTCATCCCAACAACAGTCTACTCACTCTCACTGGATGTCATTTCTCTGCTTTGCAGAGAAGATTTACCAGGATGTTGCCTGGAATGGAGCGGAAGTCGTACGAGGATAGGTTGAGAGTTCTCGGTCTTTTCTCATTGGAACGGCGAAGGATGATGGGTGACTTGATAGAGGTTTATAAGATGATCAGAGGAATAGATAGAGTAGACAGTCAGAAACTTTTTCCCCGGGTACAACAGAGTGTTACAAGGGGACATAAATTTAAGGTGAAGGGTGGAAGGTATAGTGGAGATGTCAGGGGTGGGTTCTTTACCCAGAGGGTGGTGGGGGCATGGAATGCGCTGCCCGTGGGAGTGGTGGAGTCGGAATCATTGGCGACCTTTAAGCGGCATTTGGATAGGTACATGGATGGGTACTTAATCTAGGTTAGAAGTTCGGCACAACATCGTGTGCCGAAGGGCCTGTTCTGTGCTGTATTGTTCTATGTTCTATGTTCTATGTAAAGTCATGAAAGGGGATTGGAACACAGCAGGACAGGAGACTGAGCTGGATGGTTAGCTGTTTCCCATTGATTGGTGGAGCAGGATTGAAAGGCCGAATAACCTCCTCCTGCTATCTCTCAGGTATGCATATAGCTATGGATCCCGGGTAGGAAGAAGTAAGCAGGGCAGGGATTCTGCAGGAGATTGCACCTCGACGTTAGTTTTCAGTGAGGGAAGGTTTGATGGATTTTATTTAATATGTGTCTTTTACAGTAAAAAAAAACAAATTTGCTAACCTTGTGTTAAAGTTTATTCCACAATAAATAAAAGTAAAAGAATCGAAATGATCTGAATATAACAATTTTTAAAATTTCAAACACCCTGTAAAACATAATCCTGTCTACTCGCGGACACCATCACTTTCCAGTTACTCAAACTCCAGGGAAATATTCCCTCCCTGTCTGAACCTTTGGTTTGATTTAACTGCTTTTCAGTTCTCGTTCTGTGAGCTGTGAAGCGCTCTTTATTCCCCATTTCTCCTACCCAGAAGTGTTATTACACACAGCTGAGCAACATTCCCACCATCAAAATCATCATTACATCATTTTTCTGTTTGTTAACCTATAACCTATAATCACCAGCAATAAACCACCCGTGTCACCAATGAATGTTTACAAACCAAGCAAAGCAAACCATTACAAGTGACAAAGTGAGAAGGGACTGAATCAAGATAGAGATGTAGGGAGGGGGCAGCAACAGAGATAAAGGACTGTATCCCCTGCAGTGCCCACCTCTATCTAAAGGCATCGAGAGCATTGATACACACCACATTCTCCTTCTCCAAGGACACCCTGCTGTTAGCGTTTATCCTCAATCATAGAATAGAATCCCTACAGTGTGGAAGGAGAGCATTGGCCCATCAAATCCCACAGACCATCCGAAGAACATCCCACCCACTGCACTCCATCCCTATAACCCTGCATTTCCCATGGCTGATCCACCTAGTCTGCACAATCCTGGATACTGTGGACAATTTAGCACAACCTATCCACCTAACCTGCACATCTTTAGCCTGTGGGTGGAAAGCAGAGCACCTGGAGGTGACCCACACTATCATGGGGAGAATGTGGGAACTCCACACAGGCCGTTGACCAAGGCTGGACTCCAACCTTGTACTTGGTGCTGTGAAGCAGCAATGCTACAATTGCAATTTAAATCAATACAGATGATCCCTGCTCGTTGTCACGTTGCTATTTGTGGAGACTTACTGCCTAGAGAGACATCCTGAGGTTCAGAAAGTGGCAATAAAAATTCAGTCAACTCCAGCCCAGTTAATGTGCTTAACAACAACATCATCAATACTCCAACAGTGTAATAATGTACAAGGTCCAGTCCTGACTCTGATGAACAGTAACTTCCGAATCAGAGTCCTGCAGTGATGTGTGAACTCTACCCCACACGGAGCAAGTGGATGACCACTTCACTGTGTGCACTCACTGGGCTCTCAGTCGTGTTGAAGACTCAGCAAATCCGTGTCACACAGAGAGGGAAACAGCTCCTACCCAGTGTGAACCCACTGGGGTCTCAGCAGGCGGGATGAATAACTGAATCCCTTCTCACACACTGACCATCTGAATGGCCTCTCCCCTGTGTGGGCTCACTGGGGTCTCAGCAGGTGGTACATTTGAGTGAATCTCTCCCCACACTGGGAGCAAGTGAATGGCCTTTACCTAGAATGAGCTCGCTGGTGTTTCAACAGGTCACTGATTGAATCCTTTCCCACGCACTGAGCAGTTGAATGGCCTCTCCCCGATGGGAATGCGCTGATGTCTCCGCAGGTGGGAGAATTGAATGAAACCTTTCTCACACATGGAGCAGGTGAAGGGTCTAAATCCAATGTGCCATCTCTGGTGCCTCAGCAGATTGTAAGATCGAGTAAACCCCTTCCCATACGTGAGGCAGGTGAGCGGCCATTTCACAGTGTGACTGTGTCGGTGTGTCCCACTGGGAGGGGTAGGTATATTCCTTCCCACAATTCCCACATTTGCATACCCTCGCCCTGCTCCCGTCATAATGGTGTCTTCCCAGATCACATGTCCGGTTAAATATTTGACCACATGCATAACATGGGAATGATTTCTCTGGGCTGGGAATGCTGCTTTCCCCTTCCATATTACCGATAAGGATCAGGACCTGCGGAATTGGATGACTCTGCAGTTGATGTGATGTTAAAACTGAGTTTCCCATCTGGGAACTCTCTCTCTCTGGAAAACAAGGTTTTCCCTATTATTATTACAACTCCCAACACCCGCTCTCCCTTCAGTTCTCCTGCACTTCTAAGTTAGGACTAATGCAATGACCTCAGTAATGTGCCTTTCTCTCACTTGTTTCTGAAAGTAAATTAGGACCATTTTGAATAACTTTGCGCAATTTACCAGAAGAACCCACACCTA
>NC_057759.1:2696828-2700456 GCF_004010195.1 Chiloscyllium plagiosum
CCTTGACTTACGGGCACTGAGTTTCAGAGTACTTCCTGTTGTGGGGCATCCTGTTTAGATACAATCTATTGATAATTTTTAGAACTGACTTGCACTGGCTCCGTCAAAGTGGTCAGAGCATTATGGCTGTCATCGAAGCTGGTAACAAACTTCCTATGAGTTAAAAATCGTAAATGATAGAGTAGGTATGAGGTCTGATAGCACGGTTGGAGTATTGATGATGTTGTTGTTAATCACATTAACTGGGCTGGAGTTGACTGAATTTATATTGTCTCTTTCTGAATTTCAGGATGTCTCTCTGGGCAATAAGTCTCCACAAACAGCAATGTGACAGGGAGCAGGGATCATCTGTTTTGATTTAAATTGGGATTATAGCACTGCTGCTTCACAGCACTAGGTACAAGGTTGGAGCCCAGGCTTGGTCAACGGCCTGTGTGGAGTTTGCACATTCTCCCCATGATAGTGTGGGTCCCCTCCAGGTGCTCTGGTTTCCTCCCACAGTGCAAAGATTTGTGGGTTTGGTGGATCAGTTGTGCGAAATTGTCCACAGTGTCCAGGAACGTGCAGACGAGGTGGATCAGCCATGGGAAATGCAGTGTTACAGGGATGGAGTCCTCCAGGTGGGATGCTCTTTGGATGGTTAGTGGGGTTTGATGGGCCTATGCTCTCCTTCCACACTGTCGGGATTCTATTCTAGCTTTGAGGATAAAGGCTATTCTATGATTGAGAATAAAACAGGGTGTCCTTGGAGAAGGAACATGTGGTATGTATCAATGCTCTCGATGCATTTAGATAGAGGTGGGCATCGCAGGGGACACAGTGCTTTATCTCCACCGCTGACCCCTCACCCCTAACTCTACTTTGATTTGGTCCCTTCCCACTCTGTAATTTGTAATGGTTTTCTTTGCGCGTAATGGGCTTTGTTTGTAAATATTCAATTGGTTGCACGGATGGTTTCCTGCTGGTGATTATATATTAACAAAAACCCAAAATGGCGTAATGATGAACGTGGCAAGGTTGCTCAGCTGTGTGTGATAACACGTCCGAATCGGAGAAATGGGGGGAAAGAGAACTCTTCACAGCTCACAGATGGAGAACTGAAAAGCAGTTAAATCAGACCAAAGGTTCAGACAGGGAGGGAATTTGAATAACTGGAAAGTGATGGTGTCTGGGAATAGACAGGATTTTGTTTTCCAGGACGTTTGAAATTTTTAAAAACGCTTATATTGAGATAGTTTAATTTCTTTTCTTTTAGTTTTATTTATTGTGGAATAAACAGCTACAATATTTTAAATTCACAAACCTTGTGTGAAAGACAAATGTTAAATAAAATCCATTAAACCACCCCTCACTGAAAACTTGTGTGGAAGTGCAATCTCCTGGAGAATCCCTGCCCTGCCCACTTCTTCCTACCCGGTCTCCATGGCTATATACATACCTCGGAGATAGCAGCAGGAGGCCATTCTGCCTTTCAATCCTGCTCCACCATTCAATGGGAAACAGCAAACCATCCAGCTCAGGCTCCTGTTCCTGCTGTGTTCCAACCCCCTTTGATGACTTTATCTCGAAGAACTTTATCTAAGTCCTCATTTGGTTTCACTGCCTTTTGTTCCAGTGATGTTGCGGTGTTACTGTGTGGGTGTAGGTAGGGGTAATGTGATGGTGCTGCCTCCTGGAGAATGCACTCAGCGTCCCTCATCATCCTGCAGTAACATCAACCGGGTTTCAGCAACTAAAGATAGAAACCATTTCCAGGATATGGGTATCACTGGCTCAGCCAGCATTTATTCCCAATCTCTAGTTACCCTTGAGAAGATGGTAGTGAGCTGCTGTCTTGTACCATTTACAGTCCATTTGGCGCCGATAGACTGACAATGCTGGGAGGGAGAGTGTTGAGTGTTGCAGGATTTTGGACCAGCCAGTCTCCACCTTTTGTTTTTCAAATGCTGGTTAACTTCATCACGATCTACACATGATTCTGAGATTTCAGTTGCAAATCTTCACCATCTCGCCCCCTGTGTAAAGGAATATGTACAGATTAGAAATTCAGAACAGACAATTCTAGTTTTGCTGGAATATCTTTTTCCCCTTTCTTCCCCCAAAGCTGTAACCCTCCAGCCCACTTACTCTCTCCCACCATTCCGACTCTGCTACCCACTATTCTCATGAAGTTACTGATAAACAGATCCATGCCACACTTCCCGTCCCTGGTTCGACTCTGCACCCTTTCTGGGTTCACTTCCTTTCCCTTCAGTTGCTGCAAGTCAATCATGTAACAGCAGAGTGAGACAAAGGGAAACAGAAAGGGAGGTGGCAGATCCTGGACAGAAGAGGAACCTTCAGGCTGGGAGAATGGGTCAGGTCCTTCTTTGTTCTCATTGGTCGATTCCAGTGATATGACGAGTTGGGGATGGAAAGTGGTCCTGTGTGGATGTGGTGACACTTTGTCCCCCCAATACTATAAGCAGATTAGTCCCTCCTCCAGCCAATCACAGTGTGAAATGCTTTCTGCTAATTACCCCAAAGCACATGCTCCAACACCCGCCCACATTCTGTACACGTACAGTGCCGGGATTCCCCACACACGCATGTTCCCTGCCTCAGGGATTGTGGGAGATGTAGTCCCCATGCAGCCCCTGGAGACCTGTCTTTAGAAAATGAATGAAATTTGTGGGTGGAGGGTGTTGTGTTTTAGATTCCCCATTCAGACACACAGGACATGTGAGATGGCACTGGGTTTTACTGAGACATCCACTTATACAAACCGACTTCTGATATAAGGAAAAGAGATTCAGCCAATTGGGGGATAAGGAGGTTAATAACGGGTAGCAGATTTTAAGCAGAGGTGGCTCAATGGTTAGAAGTGCTGCCTCACAGAGTCAGAGACCCAGGTTTGTTTCCAGACTCAGGTGACTGTGTGGTGTTTACACGTTCTCCCCATGTCTGCGTGGGTTTCCTCTGGGTGCTCCAGTTTCCTCAGTCAGTCCAAAGAAGTGCAGTTTAGGTGGATTGCCCTTGCTAAATTGCCCATAGTGATCATGCATGTGCCGGTTAGACAATTAGCCACGGGAAATGCAGGGTTACAGGGGGCGAGATGGTTACAGGGAGTAGTCTGAATGGGATGCTCACCATTGTGTCTGTGTGAAATCGATGGGTGAATACTCTGTTTCTGCACTATGGGGACTCTATTCTATTCTCATGAAGAAGAATGCATCTATCTCAATGTGCTGTGATTCTGTGGAATTCCTTATTCAAAATGCGGTGGATGCCAGGTCAATGAGTCAATTAAATGAAGAGATACAGATGTTGAATTTGCAATGAATTGAAGGGTGAGAGAGAGCAGGCGGGAAAATCCAGCTGAGACCGAGGTGAGCTCAATCATCATGGTGTTGAATGATGGAGCTGGTTCGAAGGGCTGCATTGCCTCTCCTGTGCCCAGTGCTTATCTTCTTACGGTAATAACTGGAAAGGTACTGAGGTGGGGAGGGGGATGCTGAGAGAGAAGGGTCAGGGGTGGTGGATGGGGATGTTGCGAAAAAAGATGCTGGGGTAGGGGAGGGGTTTGTTGAGATGGAATGTGCTGGGGTGGGGAGGGGGATGTTGAGAGAGAAGATGCTGGGGTGGGAAG